>NC_083602.1:23800016-24108418 GCF_029168945.1 Cannabis sativa | reverse complement strand
GTTGCTCCCCCCGGAGATGCCCAGCATATCCCTGGTCTGCCGCCCGGACCTAACGGGAGAGTAGCCATGATCTCGGGAGGACCCCATATCGGAGGAACTACCCGCAAAGAACTGAAGCGGTATGCAGGGGTCGTGAAACACAATGAGGTTTGGGAAGTTACCCAACTCCCAGCTCAAAGGCCCCGGCTGATGGATCAACCCATCACATTCACGGAAGAAGACGCTAAGACGGTGCGTTTTCCCCACCATGACCCGTTGGTCATAGAGACCCCCATCGCCAATAAAGTTGTGGCCAGAGTTCTGATTGACAATGGGAGTTCCGTGAATTTACTTTTCAAAGAGGCCTTCACTGCAATAGGCCTGACAGACCGAGACCTCTCACCTAGTGGTTCCCAACTCACAGGGTTTAATGGAACGACACTTATTCCAATGGGGAAGGTGAGACTTCCAGTCACCTTGTGCCCGGACACCCCCTAGAGCACGTTCAAGTACTATACTTTCGTGGTGGTGGACTGCCCGACAGCATACAACGCAACCCTCGGCCAACCGGCCTTGGTAGACTTTGGCGCAGTCACATCAATACAGCACTTGTGCCTGAAATTTCCCACCCAGGAAGCTGGATAGGGACGGTGAGAGGAAATCAAGGGGAGGCCAGGCAATGCTATAACGTTGCGACCCGCCTACCCGTGCTGATGGTCCGGGAAACCATTGAGCCAGAAATGGCTGAAGAAGACGAGTTGGATCCCCGCGTGGGGTCCAAAAAAGTTATAGAATCGATGGAGGACATCGAGGAGATATCAATGTGTGACCTGGACTCCACCAAGGTACTCTGGCTAGGAAAGAGCCTAGACCCGGAGGAAAAGGAAAAAATAATAAAGACACCGAAGGGGGCCATTGACATTTTTGCATGGTGCCAAGAGGACATGACTGGCATAAGTCCCAACATCATCACCCACGTCCTCAACGTCAACTCGGACATGTCGCCGGTCCAACAAAAGCGACGACCCCTCGATTCAGTAAAGGCTGAGGCCTTAGAGAAAGAGGTGGATAAGCTTTTAACAAACGGCATGATCCGCGACGTTTACTACCCAGAATGGCTAGCCAATCCGGTCCTTGTGCCGAAGCCTAACGGAACCTGGAGAGTTTGTATAGACTTCACTGATCTAAACAAGGCTTGTCCAAAGGACTGTTTTCCTCTGCCAAGGATCGATCAGATGGTAGATGCCACTTCCGGATTCAAGCTACTGTCCTTCATGGACGCGTACGCCGGGTACAACCAAATAAAGATGCACACGGTAGACCAACAATGCACTAACTTCAGGGGCGAAACATGGAGGTGTACGTAGATGACATGTTGCTCAAGTCAAAAGCGTGCAATAGCCATGCGGACGACTTAGAAGAATGTTTCGAGGTCGTCCGGAGATACGGAATGAAGCTCAACCCAAGGAAATGCACCTTTGGGGTCAAATTAGGAAAGTTCCTGGGCTTCATCGTCAGGCAGAGAGGGATTGAGGCAAACCCGGAGAAAATTCAAGCTCTCCTGAGCATGCCATCCCCCAAGAAGCATAAAGACGTGCAGAGCCTAACCGGAAAGGTTGCTGCCCTGAGCCATTTTATCTCCCGGTCTACAGACAAGTGCATTCCCTTCTTCAACATTTTGAAGAAGTGCCAAAAGTTTGAATGGTCTGACGAGTGCGAGGAGGCATTCAAAAAATTGAAAGAGCACATGGCCAAGCCTCCAATCCTGTCAAAACCCGTTCTCGGAGGGGACCTGTTCCTATACTTGGCCGTCTCCGAGCACGCGGTCAGCGCTGCCTTAGTCTGGGAAGAAGAGAAAACTCAACATCCCGTGTACTACGTCAGCAAGCGCATGATAGGGGCGGAGACGCGATACCCTATCATCGAAAAACTAGTTTTCTGCCTCCTAATGGCCTCAAGAAAATTAAGGTCGTATTTCCAAGCGCACCCAATCAAGGTGTTGACCAATCACCCACTCCGGCAAGTCCTGCAAAAGCCAGAGGCGTCTGGAAGGCTCCTCAAATAGGTGATGGAGTTAAGTCAATTCGACTTGCACTACATACCCCGTATCTGCATAAAGGGGCAAGCCTTGGCAGACTTCATCACCGAATGTAATGAAGCTGAGGCAACCGCGAACGCGATGGTACCATCAGTCCCCACATGGAAAGTATTTATGGACGGAGCCTCCAATGAAAATGGATCCGGAGCAGGGGTCGCAATTATCTCCCCGAGCGGACTTTGACTCCAAGCAGCCCTACGGTTCGACTTCTCAGCCTCAAACAACGAAGCCGAGTATGAAGCCCTGATTGCAGGGCTGAGATTACAAAGGCTGTGGGGGCCAAAAGAGTAGAAGTCTACAGCGACTCCCAACTGGTCGTGAACCAGATATCGGTAGAGTACCAAACGCGCGGTGAAAGAATGGCCGCATATGTAGCGATAGTCCGGGAACTGCTCCACCAGTTCACGGACTATAAAGTGGAAAGAATCCCCAGGGAAAAGAACGCTCACGCGGACTGCCTGGCTAAGTAAGCTTCGGACAGTGAAATTGAAGGACTGGGGGTAGTACCCGTGGAATGCTTGGCAGAGCCAAGCATCAAAATAAAAGAGGCCATAGCAACGGTTTGGCAAGAACCCAACTGGATGGTCCCCATCATAGAATACATAACAAAAGGTGAGTTTCCCCAAGAAAGGGCACTGTCCAGAAAGATTCAATATTAGGCTCATCGTTATGTGATGATGGATAAAATTCTCTACCGAAGAGGACTCAGCATGCCTTATTTAAGGTGTGTATCGGACCCTGAAGCTAGACAAATTATGCTAGAGGTCCATGAAGGGTTCTGTGGAGATCATACAGGAGGACCAAGTCTCTCAAAGAAAATATTGAGACAAGGATACTTCTGGCCAACAATGAAAAAAGATTGCATAGACTACGTCCAAAAATGTGATTCGTGCCAAAGGTTCGCGAACATACCGAGAGCTCCTCCCAATGAGATTACCCTGATGACTAGCCCCTGGCCCTTCGCGGTCTGGGGGATAGATCTTATTGGGTCTCTGCCAACAAGAAAGGGAGGAGTAAAGTATGCAATAGTAGCAGTAGACTACTTCACCAAATGGATGGAGGCTGAGCCCATGAAGACTATAACTGCTAAAAAAGCACAAGGATTTGTTATTAAAAACATTGTGTGTCGATATGGCTTGCCTCACAAAATAGTCTCTGACAATGGAAAGCAATTTGATTGCGAAGAGTTCACTGACTTCTGCAACCAACACGGAGTCGTAAAAACCTTCTCCGCGGTGGCAAGGCCGCAAACAAACGGACAAGCAGAAGCAGTCAACAAAATTCTAAAGGTCACCCTAAAGTAAAAGTTGCTGGCCTGCAAAAACAATTGGCCCGAAGAGTTGCCAAGAGTGTTATGGGCCTACCGAACGACCCCCAGAACCACGACCGGTCACTCGCCTTTCTCAGTGGCATACAGTTGTGAAGCAATGGTCCCGGTACAAACGTTATTCCTGTCCCACAGGAGAACGACTTACGATTCAGCTACAAACCAAGCTTTATTACAAGAAGCGCTGGATCAAGTTGAAGAACTCCGGGACGAGTCACAAATACGAATGGCAACTTATCAAAAGAAGGTGACCAAATATTTAACTCCAAAGTTAAAAAACAGAAAATTTGCTATTGGGGATATGGTCTTAAGAAGAGTCTTCCCAGCCACCCAAGAACCCGGAGTGGGGGTACTTGGGCCAAATTGGGAAGGGCCATATGAAATCGAGGACGAAATCGGCTCCAGAACTTATAAGCTAAAAAGGATGGATGGAACCATTGTGCCAAGGGCCTGGAACGCCGATCACCTCCGAAAATATTACCAATAGTCCAAATGTATAACTTAGGCTTTGTTTTAAGGGTTTGTACCGTCTAAGTGTATGCAACCTCTGTATTTTAAATAAAACTGAGTGCCTTAAAAACTAAGTTTTCATGCCACTCAGGGGGGTACTAAGGCATACCACACGGACAGACGAAAAACAAGCCAAAAGTAAAATATCCTGACCGAAAGGGCTAGTCCAAAAAGAGAAATTATGCATAAAAAAAGATCATATGTATAAATATCCTGACCCAGAGGGCAGGTCCAAAAGAAAAATATGCATCAAAAATGGTCATGCATATATAAAAATCCTGGCCCTAAGGGCAGGTCAAAAAACATATATATACAAAGGGCCCGGGGACAGGCCTTAATCACTGTCTCCCCTTAAAAAAAATAAGGCAGCTATTAAGATAATCATTGTCTTAAATAAAAGAAAAATAGCTGCAAATAAAAAAAAAGATAAGAAAAAACTTAGTGAAATGGGCTGGATTCAAACGGCCAAGTCAATGCGAGGAGGAAGGCGAGGACCAATACGCGCCTCAAGCATGGCGTCAACCTTCTTCTTCTTCTCCCGAAATTTAGCAATCACTCCGCAGGTTTGGGATAGAAGTCAAGCTTGATGTTCTGGCCATTTGTCGACTAGGCCATGTAGACGCCTTCATCAAAGCACTTAATGCAGCGGCTGCAGGAGACAGGGGAGAGGAGCTCATCTCTCTTAGCCTTCTTTAACGCTTGATCTTTAAAGTCCTTGAGCTCCTTAATCTCCACGGCTAGGTTGGCCCTGGACTCCAAGTCCGCCCGGTGAAATTCCTCTAAGGACCTCACCTTGGCGGCCATCTCATCTAAGGCCTCCCTGGCCTCCCGGAGCTCGCATTTAGCCTTGGCGGTAGCCTCGCCCTCTAACCTCAGCGCCTCCCGGTGCCTCGCCTCCAGCCTGTCCCTCCGAAGGACCTCCTCCCGGAGCATCGCCTCCGCCTGGACTTCCCTCTGTTTAGCCTCCTCCTCGAACTTTGCCTTAGCAAGAGCCTCCTTTCGCTCAGCCTCCTCCTGGAACGCCCGCCTTTCAGCAGATAGGTCCTGCAGGATCTTCACAACCTTGTCTATGCCCCCAAATTCGGACAAGACGAAGCCGTGGTTAATTATGGTTTTGGAAAGGCGGCCAGCCTCTGCAGTAATCTGGAAAAGGAAGTAAGAGTGAGTGAAGGCCTTAAGTAAAATGATGAGGAAAGAAATAAATCACAAAGTACTCACCGCAGCCGAGACATGGCTGATGTCCTGAACGTAAAAGACGGAGTTCAAGGATGCACAAGCAGCGTACCGTTTAGGCGCGCATCGAGTCAGCTGGGAGACGTACTCACCGGTCATCTCGGAGGCAAAAGGGGCCAATGTAGGCCCGAGGAAACGGTTGAAACAGTCCGTCAAGGGGTCCAGGTTCAGATCCCACGGGTTTCGGAAGTTCTCCTCGTTAAGAGAGTTTTGCACCTCCTCTCGCAAAACCCTCTTCAGGGCCTCCACCTCAGCGTGCCCCCAGGTGTACTCATCGAGGGCATAATTATACTTGGCAATCCGAAGCTCTTGCCTCTCCTCATCTCCGGGGACCGGAGTCAGCACAATGCCGTGAGGCGCTGTAAACTCCTCCGCCTCGGGAGGAATCCCAGAGTCATGGCTCGGGGCCGGAGTGTCTACCCTCCGCGGGCGTTTAGAAGACTCCTCTGCTACCATCTTGCCTTTCCGCTTGCGCACCAGAGCAACCTCTTGCTCTTCTTCACTTTCTTCAACTTCCCAAGAAGTACCTCCTCCTCATCCACTAAGTCAATTGTGTTTGGAGGGGCACTGGAAGAAGCCTTCCCGGGGGTGACCATCTGGGAAGAAGTAGGAGGAAGGGAAATATCAGGACTGTGGGCTCCAGCAAGGGTGGCCAAGATCGCCTCCATGGGGTCAGCTGCTACAACAAGAGAAAAAAGTCAGGTGTTAGAATGTTTGCGAAAGAAGCGAATACTTAAAAAGCAATCAAGCTAGTCCTACCCTGACTCTCTAATTTGGCCCTAGCAAAGTCCCGAATCTTAACACCAGCTGCATCATCCCCGAGATAGCTGTCCGAGGGACGGAACCAGCTAGAAGACAGATAGGCCGAAGGATCCAAGGGAACGGGCACCGGAGGCCCCGAACCCATCCGGGACAGGCCTAAATAATCACTTAAGTTGGAGAAGTAATACTCCTTTGCATGATCCCCCCACCGAGTAGAGGGCATCGTAAACCTAAGGATACGTTCATAGAACCCTATAGGCCTAAGGCTAGCATATTCACGAACAGGAGGGACGTAATGTATCGTTAGAGGGGACTTACTAGAACCAGAAGTGCTGGCATCGGGAGCCCCCGTATTCGACACCTGGACAGTAGGCCTTGGTTTGGGGGCCCTCCTCTCCACCGGGCTCCCAATACGAAGGGGCCTCTCGGCAGCCGCCTGGGCCTTAGAGTAAGCCTGCTCCTGGGCCTTTCGGAAGAGGTACTCCTGGTACTTACCTTCCGTCGTGGCGATGATGTCATCCCGGAATACCTTCTCCGCGGCCGGAGCCCTCACGTTCGGGCAGATGACCTTGGAAAGGTTGGAGTCCTCCACCGACTGATGCCCCAGGATCAGCTTGGCCTTCCGGCAATTCTCGGTTGTGACCAACCCCCCGACGTCAAGGTCCTTCTTGTCATATGTGGCGAAGGTCTTGGCCCGTTGGAGGAAGAGCTGAGTAGGTGCAGTCCGCTCATAAGGAGGAATCCTAACCCACTCCTTGAGAAGCTCCGGGTGTTCCACAGCCTGGAACCCGGAAGAGAAGAAGAAGCGGTGACGATACTCCTTGACGTGTTTTTGCTGGTTGAAGGGGACCGGGCCCTCATTCAAAGGGTGGGCCCGAAAACCATAAAAGTTGTCCTTAAGTTTGTCCCCCTTCTTGGGGACAGAAACAAGTTCATAAAAATACAATATCTCTGCCGGACTGGGAGAGCCCCAGCCCCGGGCAGAGTAAAAAATAAACAAGCCTGAAAGCAGGCGGTAAGCTTGAGGAATAAGTTGATATGGCACAAGGCCGACGAATACAAGGAAATTAATGAAATAATCCTGAAGGGGAAGCATAGCCCCAGTCATCAAATGCGTTTGGCTCCAAGCTCCGAAGCCTCCGTAATTGTGATTAGGCGTCTCCGCGTCCCGGGGCAGCCGGTGGTAAGTCCCGGAGGTCGCGGGCTTGATGCCGGCCACCAGCACAATATGCTCCAGCTGATGAGGGCAAGTTAGGGTTGAGTGAAGCTCGGCCGCTTCCCACCCCGTGGCACGAGGCTTATACCCTTCCTGGGCGACAGGACCTCTCATCACCTCCTCCAGGGTGGCCAGGCGCTTTCCTCCTTTCTTAGAAGATTTTGAACCGGATGTAGACATTTTGGTTCTGAAAAAGATTTAAACAAGGCTTGGGGGGTAAATGTTGCCCCTGATTTTGCCCAATATACGTGGACCAACCAGACAGGGACACGTGAACACGAAGGTTTTAACACTCAAATTAATAGCTAAGTATTTATAAAGAAAGGCATTATCCCGGAGGTGCCTCCCGGAGAAGGCATACGAGGTTTTCTATGCTCCCGAAGATCAAGGTGGCATCAAAGCATCTCCGGGAGATGTCATGCTTCCTCTGAGCAGTCATCTCGCATTTAATGCCGCATGGGAGGAGGCGTGTTGGAACTACCACACGCAATAAAGTCTGACGGCACAACCCCCACTTTGCACCTACGAGATTATGACCACTAGAGTCTACTGACGACTACTTTGTGAAGAATCACATCAGTCAAAAGGGAATAAGGACAACCCACATAAAATCCCTACAACACCTAGGGATTTGACCATGCATTACCCATGGTATATTCATTGGCAATACCCAACTTTACTGATAGTTACAGAAATACATGTACTATAATTCTGGGAATCACCCCACAAAAACACTATAAATACCCCCTCAAAGCTCATTAATGGGGGTCGAGAATTTTGGGTTGCATAAGTGCAAGAAGAGTAAATACTCACCAAGAACATTCTCTGTATTAAATACACTCATAAATATACAGACTCGTGGACTAAGGCTCATTAACGCCCCAACCACATAAAAATCCTTCTCTTAATTTCTTACAGCTCTTTTAATTCTTATTATTTTATTGGTTGCCGAAAACCTCGGTCAACAATTGCTATTTCTCTTCTCTGGATTGTAAAATTTATCCATATTTGTGTTTAATTACATATTTAAGATTAATCACCTTTTGTATGTTTTATGATCCCAATTCAAAATCTGAAAAAGTGAGAATTGTGAATGCTAAAATTGGATAAACTAGGTTTTGATGTAATACGAAAGTATTTGCATAGCCTTTGTGACATTTAGATTATTGCTTAAGGTTGATTACATGTTAATCTAGTTCAGAGATGATTACATAACATGTGATTTAGGGCCTAAAAGATCTGAAAAGAATTAGGTTAATTAGCATTAACAATTGGGTAATTAAATCAGCATGATTCTTTTCCCTAATTTGTCATCTTTGATTAAATCTTTTTAGCTGAATTTTATTTTCTTGTTAATCTTTATTTTTATCTCCATCACAAAACTATTGGTTTGCCAAATAGAAACATAAGTCTAATCTAGTGGTATTTAGTCTAATTCCCTGTGGGATCGACCTCACCTGTGTGAGTACTACTTGATTATGTACGCTTGCGTATTATTCATATTTTTCGCAACAAGTTTTTGGTGCCGTTGCCGGGGAGTTGTTTAAACATTGATATTACATAAGATTAGATTAAATTCTACTTTGGTTAATTCTTTCTGCTAATTGCTAACCTATTTCTTTCAAATTGTCTTAATCTATTTCAGGAATTGAAGTTGTATGCGACGTCAAGGACAAAGTGTAATACTGTCGGTTGATCCTGAAATTGAAAAGACCTGTAGAAGAAACAGAAGAAACAAAAGGCAAGAAAGAAGTGGAGCAAGAGCTGAAATAGAAGAAGTCATGGGTGACAATGCTAATTCCGGTAATAATGGCAACAACAGCAGTAATAACGGAGGTGCCGTTGAAGACCAGGCAAACGGTCGTAGTCTGAGAGACTACATTCTCCCAACATTGACGGGGGTTCAGTCTTGCATAAGACCACCTGTCATGGAGGCCAATCACTTTGAAATAAAGCCAGCCATACTCCAAATGGTGCAGTCTTCAGTCCAGTTTGGTGGACTCCCATCTAAAGACCCAAATTTGCACTTGTCCAATTTCATTGAGTTATGTCAGACTTTTAAAGAAAACGAAATCAGCGATGATGCCATCCGTTTGGAACTATTCCCATTCTCGCTGAGGGAGTGAGCCAAAAGTTGGTTCATCTCCTTGGCACCGAAATCCATTGCAACATGGACTGATTTGGCAACAAAGTTCTTGTCCAATTTTTTTCCTCCAGCAAAAGTTACCAAGCTGCGAGGAGTTATTAATAATTTTTGTCAGCTGGACAATGAATCTCTCTATGAGGCTTGGGAGAGGTTCAAGGATCTAATTAGGAAATGTCCACATCATGGGATTGAAAAAGTGAATGCTGGTTCATAATTTCTACAACGGGCTGATTGGTAACACTAGAACGATTATAGATGTCGCAGCTGGTGGGGCATTTATGAGAAAAAGTACAAACGAGGGCTATGATTTGCTCAAAGAAATGGCCATGAATAATCAATAATGGCCAACTAAAAGAAGCCAAACAAAGAAGGTAGTTGGTATGGACGAGGTAGACACCATCACAAAATTGACAACCCAAGTAGAGGCCCTAACAAAGCTGATGGTTGTTCAAGCAAAACAGGCTCAAGTTACTTATGAGCTCTGTGGGGGTCCTCACACCTATGACCAATGTCCTGTAGATGTGAATAGTTTGCCAATGGATCAAGCAAAAGCATCAGGAATTATTCTCAAAACAATAATGGGTATAATCAAGGAGGGGGTCGACGATAGAATGTACAAGGGCAGTCTTCTAATCAGCAACAACAGGGGTTCTATTAGCAGAGAAATCAACCCCAACAGAATCAACAACAACCATAGAAACAAGGTTCTAGTGGAGGACCCAGTCTACAAATAGATCTGTTGCTACAGTTTATGACAGAAACTAGATCATCCATTAAAGCCTTGAAGAATCAGATGGGGCAATTGGCGACACAAATAGCTACCCACCCTGAAGGAAACTTGCCTAGCACAACAAAGGTGAACCCAAAAGAAAACTGTAAGGCAATCACCTTGAGAAGTGGGAAGAAGTATGAAGGGCCTGATGAGAGACAACCAGTGGAAGAAGAGGTTCAAGATCAACCGGCACCGACACCAGCAAAAAAGAAAAATACTGAGGGTCTTGCACCAAAGGAAGCTTCTCCACCAGTCAGCATAGACCACCATGTAAAGATCCCTTATCCGCAGAGGCTCCAAAAGACCAACCTAGACAAGTTGTTTTTGAAATTTCTAGAGGTATTTAAAAAGCTGCACATCAACATCCCCTTTGCAGAAGCCTTGGAACAAATGCCAAGCTATGTGAAATTCATGAAAGAAATCCTGTCCAAAAAGAGAAAAATGGAGGACTATGAAATAGTGGCATTGACCGAGAGGTGTAGTGCGATATTGCAGAAGAAACTTCCTCCCAAACTCAGAGATCTTGGGAGTTTCACCATACCTTGTACTATCAAGAGAATAGAGGGGATAAATGCATTGTGTGATTTGGGAGCAAGAATCAATTTGATGCCTATGTCAGTTTTTAGAAAATTACAGTTGGGAGAAGCAAAGCCTACTACAGTGACCTTGTAATTGGCTGATTGGTCGTTGGCTCATCCAAGGGGGGTCATCGAAGATGTTCTAGTCAAAGTGGATAAATTTATCTTCCCAATAGATTTTATAGTTCTGGAAATGGAAGACGGCAGCAATGTTCCAATTATTCATGGGAGAACATTCTTGGCAACATGCCAAACATTGGTTGATGTTCAGAAGGGTGAATTGAAGCTGGGAGTGCAAGCGAAGAAATGGTCTTCAATGTTCTTAAGGCAATGACTTTTCTAAAGGCAAGTGATAAATGTTTCTTTGGGGATCTCATGGACACTATAGTGGAGAAGAAAAAGTTGATGGAAGATTCATTAGAAGTGAGTTTGACTGAAGACGATCTGAATGAGCAAGATGGAATTGAGGCGATAGGTTACGCCAAATGGCTTGACCCCTATGGGCCATTGAATAAAAAATACTTTGAAGAGTTTGGGGTCGTTCTAAAGAAGCATGTGCCATCTACAAAAAAAAACCACCAGAACTAGAGTTGAAGGTGCTTCCTGATCATTTACGGTATGAGTTTTTGGGCAAAGACAAAAAGCTTCCAGTCATAGTGTCAGCTTCACTTTCTGATGTGGAGATTGATAAGTTGCTAAGAGTACTCCGAGCACACAATAAGGCTATTGGGTGGACATGTTGGGTTTTATGCCCTAAATAAAACTCCATTTCAATGTAATCCAGATTATTCAATATCAATAAAGTAACAGAAGTATTTTTCATTCATTTGTGTATGTTTTGGTTCACTTTATCAATTGTTTGTCTTTTTATTTATAAATTCATCCCAACCCCTTTCACATACTTGATCATGTTTATTGTGTTGTCAACACAGTGGAAAGTAAACATGACTATGTGAATAAAGGATTCCTAGATTTATCAGAACACTGGGTTTTACTGATATGACAATCTACAACAGAGTTTACTTGCATTTGGAGAAATGCTATGTTCTTTCCAGAACATTGGTTAAAGTAAAGCTCAGGTTGGATGCATGGAGTATGCATTGGAATGGACCGATATTGAACTTTGAAATAGATTTATAAAACTTACCGTAATATCTATTCAATTCAATATCACTAAGTTTATCCTAGATCAAATGATCTAAATCCTGATATGGTTAGGCTCAATCTCAAGAGTGTTATTCGTGTTTTTTGATTTGTTAGTTAAGCCTACTTTTGGGTCAGGGTGATACGTACATTTTGGGAACACGGTAGTGTAATTGAGTGGGAGCGCTAACATAAATATGGAATCTATAGCTTCTATCTTGGGAATAGTAAGCAAAGGATGATTTCCTTCGAGCTTAACCAAACGAGATAAATGGTGGAGTATTCATTTCACTTAGCTGAAATATCATATATACAGGGTTAAGTGTTTTAAGGATAAAATACATTGTAGGGTGTTACGGTAATTAAGTCCCTTTACAATGTAAATCATCCACATAGAGGATCATTGATCACATTAGGATTATAACAATGGATAACTAATGATGTGTCTATATGGTGGAACATATAGAGCATTCTATTGTTGGGTTTTGTGCCCTAAATAAAACTCATTTCAATATAATCAGATTTACTTATTAATAAAGATCAGAAATAACATTTTATGTTGCATGGTTCACATGATTTATGTCATGATTATATGTATATAATGTATGAATTCTTTTTAAGTCTAGAACATATGAGTTTGTTAAAGATTATAGTGTTGTCAGCACAGTGGAATGTAATCTTAATTATATGTTCAAAAATTTATTCCCTGATTTGTCAGAACACTGGATTTAGACTGACATGGTATAATCAGCGATAGGTATTCTTACACCTTGGAAAAGTGTTATGTCCTTTCCAGGACATTGGCAAAGTTTACCAGTATCAGATGTATGGAGTATACATCGGAAGGGATCGATATTGAATTTTGATTAGATATATTAAAACTTACCGTAATATCTATTCAATTCAATATCACCTGTTGATCCTAGATCAAATGATCTTAATCCTGATATGGTTAGGTTCAATCTCAAGAGTGTTATCCGTGTTCTTTGATTTGTTAGTTAAGCCTATTTTTGGGTCAGGGTGATACGTACATTTTGGGAACACGGTAGTGCAATTTAGTGGGAGCGCTAACATAAATATGGAATCTATAGCTTCTATCTGGCGAATAGAAAGTAAAGGATGATTTCCTTCGAGCTTAACCAAACAAAAATAAATGGTGGAGATCTCATTTCACTTAGTTGAAATATCATTTATACCAGGTTAAGTGTTTTAAGGATAAAATACATTGTAGGGTGTTACGGTAATTTAATCTCTTTACAATGTAAATCATCTATATAGAGGGTCATTGATCACATTAGGGTTATAACAATGGATAACTAATGACGTGTCTATATCATGGAACATATAGAGCGTTCTATATGACTGAGAGTGCAATTCCAAGTTCTAAGTGTGGATTCAATGAGGAATTAATAAGTTAGGGAATTTACTTGGTTAATTCGATTCGACTTATTGGAAGCTCGGTTATATAGACCCATGGTCCCCATACTAGTTGAGACCATACTGCTTGTAAGACTCAGTTAATTGATTTTGATTAATCAATTATAATTCTAAAAGTTAGACTATGTCTACTTTATGAATTTTCACTAAGCAAGGGCGAAATTGTAAGTAAAAGAGATTCTAGGTTTATTTATTGATTAAGAGACTTTATATGTCTAAATTAATAAATATATTAAATGGCAATATTACTTAATAATGGTTTTTAAGTTATTAAATAATTAGAATTGGCATTTGAATGGTTATATTGGAAAATTGGCATTTTTGAGAAAATGGGAATGAAAAATAACAAAATGGGAAAGTTGCAAAGTGAGGCCCAATTTCCTATTCTAGCCGCCCACTATGCATAGGCCTTTACCATTTTATTTATTTATTTTTATTACTTTAATGCCACATAATTCTAACCTAAACCTAGAGGGAATTCTATAAATAGAAAGTGTTGGCTTCAGGAAACTCATAACTTTGCACTTTGTTTCCTTCAGAAAAGGCCACACGCCACCTTCTCTCTTTTCTTCTCTCTAACTTTCAAAATTCCTTGAGTGATGAGTAGTGCCCACACACATCAAGTGGTATCTCAATCATAGTATGTAAGACTATGGAAATTCAGCATCAAAGAAGGAGAAAAGAAGATCCAGATTCAGATCTTGATTATGCTCTGCTACAGAAAGGAATCAAGGGCTAGATATCTGAATGGAAGGAGTCATATTATTCCGCTGCACCCACTGTAAGGTTTTCTAACTTTGTATGTGTTTATTTTCATTGTTCTAGAATTCATATTAGGGTGTTAATCAAACATACTTGTTAGTAAATCTAGATCCTGGTAAAATAATTTCCAACATCTATATACTGAGAGTGCAATTCTAAGTTCTATGTGTGGATTCAACGAAGAATTAATAAGTCAGTGAATTTAAGTAGTAAATTCTTGATCTGCTTATTGGAAGCTCGGATATATAGACCCATGGTCCCCCCACTAGTTGATAAAATATTACTTGTAAGACTCATTTAATTGATTTTAATTAATCGATTATAATTCTCAAGTTAGACTGTGTCTATTTGAGAATTTATCACTTATTAAGGGCAAAACAGTAAATAGAGAATTTGAAGGGCATATTTATTAATTAGGAAACTTTAATTAGTTTTATTATTAATAAATAAATGAAAATATACTATTTGATAATTAATTTTAATTATTAAATAATTAGATTTGACATTTATGTGGTTGAACAAAGGAATTGGCAGTTTTTGACAAAACAGGAAACTAGCAATGTAGGAAAAGGAAAGTTGGAAAAGTGGCAAGCCTTGTTTCCACAATGCCTAGGCCGACCACCTTACTTGCCTTTTCGCATTGATTTTTCAATTTTTAAATACCAATTAATTCAACCATAGCCCTAGGTGGTCTTCTATAAATAGAAGGTAAAGGCTTCAGTTTTTGTACAGCACTTTGAAAGAATTTTCTCACACAAAAACTCTCTCCAAGCCGCCACCCTCTCTCTCTCTACCTTCTCTGTTTCGAAATCTATGAGTGATAGAGTAGTGCCCACACACATCAAGTAATACCTCAATCACAGTGAGGAAGGCTGTGTAGAATTAAGATTCAACAAAGAAGGACATTCGGGCTCAGATCTTGATTATACTCTGCGACAGAAAGGAATTAAGGGTTAGAGATCTGAGTGGGAGGAGACATATATTCCGCTGCACCCAATGTAAGATTTCTCTTACTTTTATGTGTTTAATTTTCCATCGTTTTAGAAGTTCATATTTAGGTTGTTAATTCAACATACTTGTGAGTAGATCTAAGATCCTGGTAAAATAATTCCAATAGCTGGTACCAGAGCCATGGTAATTGTTGACCGAGATTTTCGGCAACTATTAAAATATGATTATAATAAAGAGCTGTAAGAAAGTGAGATGAAGGTTTTTTACGTGGTTGGGGCGTTAATGAGCCTTAGTCCACGAGTCTCTGTTATTAATGGATGTAGTTAATACAGATTCCACACTTGAGAGAATGTCTTTCTCTTAAATACAGAGAATGTTCTTGGTGAGTATTTTCTCTTCTTGCTTGTTTGCAAACCAAGATTCTCGACCCCATTAAATGAGCTTTGAGGGGGTATTTATAGTGTTTTGGTGGGGGGATCCCTAGAATTGTTCTTACACATGTATCTGTAAGTATCCATAAGGTTGGGCATTTCCGATGAATATACCATGGGTGATGCATGGTCAAATCCCTAGGTGCTGTAGGGTTTTTATGGAGAATGTCCTTTTTGCCTTGTGATTGACATGACTCTTCGCATAGTAGCCGTCGCTAGACTTAAATGATCATTACTGTAGCGCTGCTGTTTGGGGGTTGTGCCGTCAGACTTTATTGCGTGTTACAGTCCCAACACGCTTCCTCCCATGCAGCATTAAATGCGACTTGATTGCTCGGGAGAGACCTGACACATCCCGGAGAGCCTTCACGCTATGCACGCCTCCTGGAGTACCTTGTACTCCGGGAGCCTACTCCAGGACCCATGCTAACAGCCCTTTCTTGTGACGCGCAAAGACTTAGCAAATGTTTACAAGTTATCTGATCCACGTGTCCCCTCTCGACTGGTCCACGTATTTTGGGCGAATTCTGGAGCAACATTTACCCCCCAAGCCTTGTTTACTTAGTAAAAATAAACCAAGGCTTGTTCAAGTGCTTCCGGTCGACTTCTCGTTTCCCTGGCTCAGGCCTCGAGCGCGTGGGGGCACATTTAATGATGCCATTTAATGCAGCGATTCGCCTTTTGCAGGAATGTCTCCAGCCGCCTCCTCGGCCTTCCGACACGAGCTTGGGGCGCGTGAAGGCGTGTCTAATGATGGCATTAAATGCAGCGATTCGCTTTTGCAGAGGTCGATTCGTTTCACGCCCTTTGATTGATGCGGCGCATTAATGGTGTCAGACGGATACTCAAACGTTTCCACCGCCTTTATGGCAGATTGATCTGATCCGTTGATCTTCGGGAATTCGAATCGTGCATCTCCCCCACCGTGCGATTGGTAGGTGATGACGCCTGTCCCTCATGCGTTTTTGCCTATAAAAGCCACCACCTTTCCTTCATTTCGGTTACTTTCCATTCCTTGCCATTTCTGCTCGAATTTCTCAGAGAGAAAATTCCTCAAAGTAGCACGAACTGCCTTAATACTTAGACATTTCTTTCAATTTTCCAGTATTTGACTTCGCCAGTTCTTCTCAACTTTCACTCAACCACATTCAGTATCCCCAGTTCGACGTTCTACTGTAAGTTTCTTGCATTCTTATTAACATGCTTATATTTACTTCATTCGTTTTCTGGGTTCGTACTTAGAGACTGTGTGAGTGTTTAAGTCCTTCGAGTTCTGCTTTACGTTTACTGCGTTAGTTGTAGAATCGTCATTATCATGCCCCTGTTGTAATCATACTGCTTTGTTTGAAGAGAGCCATGCATTCTTCGTTTAACAGTTGCTTAGGGCATAGGATGGTTTTTCTTTCTCTTTTTTTTTTTCTTTTTGCAAAACCACTTTCTGCGATTTCACTGCACCCGACACTTGTTCAGGGATTTTCTCCAGAATTTCTCATGTGACACGTGTCCGGAGGGGGCCTCTTTCCAGCGGTTAGGGGACCCCCACTCCCTTTTTCTTGATTTAGGGTTTGGTATGGGACCTAACTGCTGGGATTTTTCTTTTTCCCTTTTTGTTTTTCTCAGAACACAAAATGTCTGCTTCTGGCTCAAAATCTTCGAAGAAGAAAGGCAAAAATATGGCCACGCTGGAGGAGGTTTCTCTGGGACCCGTTGCCCAGGAGGGGTATAAATCCCGTGCGACTGGTTGGGAAGCGGCCGAGCTTCGATCCACCCTGACTTGTCCTCACCAGCTGGAGAACATTATTAATGTTGCTGGGATCAAACCCACCACCTCAGGGACCTTTCACCGGCCTCCTCGTGACTCGGAGACGCCTAATCATAACTATGACGGCTTCGGGGCTTGGAGTCAGACCCATTTGATGGCCGGTGCCATGCTCCCGCTCCAAGATTACTTTGTTAATTTTCTTGTATTTGTCGGCCTTGCGCCATACCAACTTATTCCTCAAGCTTACCGCCTGCTCTCGGGCTTATTTATTTTTTACACCGCCCGTGGCTGGGGGTCTCCCAGCCCGGCGGAAATTTTATATTTTTATGAACTTGTATCCGTCCCCAAGAAAGGGGACAAACTTAAGGATGGTTTTTATGGGTTCCGGATCCACCCTGCTAACGAGGGGGTGGTTCCGTATAACAGGCAGACTCACGTTAAGGAGTACCGCCACCGCTTTTTCTTCTCGTCCGGGTTCAGGGCCGTGGACCACCCGGAGCTTCTCACGGAGTGGGTGCGGATCCCACCTTATCAGCGGACGCTTCCCACTCTGGCTTTTCTTCGAAGGGCACAAGCCTTCGCCTCCTATGACCACGCCGATCTTGATGTCGGGGGCCTAGTCACCACGGAGAATTGTAGGAAGGCCAAACTTATCCTTTCTCACCAATCCGTGGATGACTCCAACCTCTCACGGGTCATCTGCCCCAATGTGAGGGCGCCGGTTGCGGAGAAGGCCTTCCGGGATGAGCTTATTGCTACGGCAGAGAAGAAGTACCAAGATTATCTCTACCGGAAGGCCCAGGAGAAGGCGTACTCTAAGGCCCAGGCTGCCTCTGGGAGAGGGCTTCGCGTGGGGAGTCCGGTGGTGCGAAGGAGCCAAGCCATTGGCGGGAAGTCCGAAGCTAAATTTTTTGACAAGATACTTCAAGAAGAGATTGGGGATCGTCCCGCCGGGGGGCCCCTTCGTCTTGAAGATTCTTCCGAGAAACAGACTTCCCAGCCACAGCCTTCAGTTCCCGAACCAAACTCGGGTGCTCCCGGTGCGAGCACTTCCAGCGGTAAGTCTCCCTTGATAATTCGCTATGTTCCTTCCGTTGATGAATACACCAGTCATAGGCCCGTAGGGTTCGACGAGCGTCTTTGTAGATTTAAGATGCCGTCGATCCGGTGGGGGGATCGTTTGAAGGAATTTTATTTTACGAACTTAGGAGATTACCTAGGTCGGTCCCGGATGGGCTCCGGCCCTCCGGAACCTATTCCCTTAGGTCCTTCAGCTTACATAACGTCCAGTTGGTTTCGGCCCTCGGACAGTTATCTCGGAGATGACGCCGCCAGCATTAAAGTACAGGACTTTGCTAGGGCCGAATTAGGAAGTTCGGGTAGGAGTAGCTTATTTGCTGTATCTTGTATAAGCGGTTCCTCACGGACTTCTAACACTTGCTTATTTTTTGAAACAGGTATCTCCATGGATGCCATCCTGGAACAGCTCGCCGGGGTTCATACTCCCGTGGCTCCTCCGGCCTTCACCCCCTCTCCCTCGGCCCCTTCCTTGAAGGTTTCTTCTAGCGCTCCCCCCGAAACCATTGACTTAGTGGATGACGAGGAGGTGCTTCCGGGAGAAGGCCAAGGGAAAAGGTGGGACTTCTCGGAGGAAGCCGTTGAGGGTGCAGGAGAGCCTCAAGCCCCTCCGGAGTTAGCAGAGGAGGACGAGGAGGAGCCCGAAGCGGCTCTGATTCGCAAGCGTAAGGGCAAGATGGTTGCCCAGGATGAGCCGAAGAGGCCTCGGAGAGCCGGCACTCCTGCCCATGGCCTAGACGGTGGGGTCTCCCCGATGGAGGAAAATCCTGCTCCTCCCCACATCGAGCTTACCCCTATTCCGGGGGACGAGGTGAGGCAGGAGCTCCGCATAGCCAAACACAACTATGCTATGGATGAGTACTCCCGGGGGTATGCTGAAGTGGAGGCTCTTAGGAGGATCCTGCGAGCTGAGGTTGAGGCGAGTATCAACAACCCGGAATACCAGGATCCGTGGGACCTTAATCTGGACCCCTTATCGGACTGGTTCCGTCGCTTCCTAGGGCCTACCTTGGCTCCTTTTGCCGCGGAGATGACCGGCGAGTTTGCTTCTCAGCTCACACGTTGCGCGCCCAAGCGTTTTGCCACTTGCGCTTCCCTGAACTCTATCTTCCAGGTCCAGGACCTCAGCCATTCTCTCACGGTGGTAAGTACTTCGCAATTTTTGCGTTTCCTTTTATTGTTTGTATTTTGTTTTCTTCCTTTGAGAAATTTTTCCTTATACTTCGTTATGGTTCGGCCTTTTGCCGCCGAGGGCTGGCCGCCTCTCCAAGAACATCATAAACCATGGCTTCACTCTGTCCGATTTTGGGGACATGAATGACGTCAGGAAGGTCCTCCAGGACCTCACAGCGGAGAGGCAGATCTACCAGGAGGCTGCCGAGCGCCAGGAGGCAGCGGCCAAGGCCAAGGAAGAGGAGGCCAAACGGAGGGAGGCTCAGGCGGAGGCCATGATCCGGGACGAGGCTCAGCGGAGAGACAGGATGGAGGCCCATCACCAGGAGGAACTAAGGGCTCAAACCGAGGCTGCTGAGAAGGCCAGGCGAGATCTCCGGGAGGCCAGGGAGGCTTTGGATGAAATGGTCGCCAAGGTGAGATCTTTAGAGGAGACTCACCAGTCGGACATTGAGTCCAAGGCCGCTCTAGCTGCGGAGTTGAAGGAGCTTAGGGATTTCAAAGAACAATCCACCAGGAAGGCCAAGAGGGCCGAGCTCCTTTCTCCTGTTTCCTGCGCCCGGTGCCCGAAGCGCTTTGATGATGGTGTCTATATGGCTTGGGCCACCAATGATCAAAGTATCAAGCTTACTTTTTATCCCAAACCCGAGGAGATGATTGCCAGATTTTGGGAAAAGAAGAAGAAGCTTGATGCCGCGCTTGAGGCACGGATTGGACCTCGTCTTCCTCCGCGGGCTGACTGAGCTGCCGTATTATTGACCCAGATTCTACCCATTTCTTTTATAACTCTTTTTTTTTTTGTTTGTACATATTTGCTGCTGCCTTAGAACAATTTATATATAGGTGGCAGCTTTCGTTTGAAGGGGAGACAATTATATTTTAAGGCCTGTCCCCGGGCCATTTATATGTATATGACCTGCCCTTTGGGCAAGGATATTTTTTATGCGATCTTTATTTGTCACACTTATATGTTTTAACCTGTCCTTTGGCTCAGGGTTTTTACACTTATGCTTTTTATTTTTGTGCATACTTTTTGACCTGCCCTTTGCTTTCCATTGTCTGAGACTATTTTGTGAGGCAAGCCGTATCGACACACTATGTTTTTGATAACAAAGTCCAACGCCTTCTTAGCAGTTATTGTCTTCATAGGCTCAGCCTCTGTCCACTTGGTGAAGTAGTCCACTGCTACTATTGCATACTTTACCCCTCCTTTTCCCGTAGGTAGAGACCCGATGAGATCTATTCCCCAGACCGCGAAGGGCCAGGGGCTGGTCATCAAAGTGATCTCATTTGGAGGAGCTCTCGGTATGTTCGCGTACCTTTGGCACGAGTCACACTTTTGGACATAGTCTATACAATCTTTTTTCATTGTTGGCCAGAAGTACCCTTGCCTCAATATTTTCTTTGAGAGGCTGGGTCCTCCCGTATGATCTCCACAGAACCCTTCATGGACCTCCAGCATGATTTGTCTAGCTTCAGAGTCTGATACACACCTTAAATAAGGCATGCTGAGTCCTCTCCGGTAGAGAATTTGGTCCATCATTACATAACGATGAGCTTGATACTGAATCTTTCGAGACAGTGCCCTCTCTTGGGGCAACTCACCTGTGGTTATGTACTTTATGATGGGGACCATCCAGCTGGGTTCTTGCCCAACCGTTAGTGTGGTCTCTTTTATTTTGATGCTTGGCTCTGCCAAGCGTTCCACTGGTACTACCCCCAGTTCTTCGATTTCACTGTCCGAGGCTAACTTAGCCAGACAGTCCGCATGAGCGTTCTTCTCTCGGGGGATTCTTTCTATTTTATAGTCCGTGAACTCGTGGAGCAGTTCTCGGACTATTGCTACGTACGCGGCCATCCGTTCGCCGCGAGTTTGGTATTCTCCGGAGACCTGGTTTACGACCAGCTGAGAGTCACTGTAGATTTCCACTCTCTTGGCTCCTACAGCTTTAGCCAATTTTAGCCCTGCTATCAGGGCCTCATATTCGGCTTCATTATTCGAAGCTGTGAAGTTGAATCGGAGTGCTGCCTGGAGCCGCAATCCAGTAGGTGATATCATAGCCACTCCGGCTCCCGAACCGTTCTCATTAGAAGCTCCGTCTACAAATACTCGCCAAGTGGGGATTGGTGGTTCCGGTGTATTGGTTGTTGCCTCGGCTTCATTGCATTCGGTGATGAAGTACGCTGGCTTTGGCCTTTTATGGAAATCCGGGGCACGTAATGTAAGTCGAATTGACTCAGCTCCATCGCCCACTTGAGGAGTCTTCCGGATGCTTCAGGCTTCTGGAGAACTTGCCGGAGCGGATAATTGGTCAGGATTCTGATTGGATGGGCTTGGAAGTACGGTCTCAACTTCCTTGATGCCATCAGGAGGCAGAATACTAATTTTTCAATGACCGGGTACCTTGTCTCGGCCCCTATCATGCGCTTACTAACATAGTACACGGGGTGTTGAACTTTTTCTTCCTCCCGGACCAGTGCGGCGGCGGCCAGCGTGCTCGGAGACGGCCAAGTAAAGGAACAAGTCTTCTCCAAGGACGGGTTTTGATAGGATAGGAGGTTTGGACATGTGGTCTTTTAACCTTTTGAATGCCTCCTCGCATTCATCTGACCATTCGAACTTTTGGCATTTCTTCAGTATGTTGAAGAAGGGTATGCACTTGTCCGTGGATCGTGAGATAAAGCGGCTCAGTGCGGCTACCTTTCCGGTCAAGCTCTGCACGTCTTTATGTTTCTTGGGGGATGGCATGTCCAGGAGAGCTTGGATTTTCTCCGGGTTTGCTTCGATCCCCCTTTGGCTTACTATGAAGCCCAGGAATTTTCCCGACTTGACCCCGAAGGTACATTTTTTCGGGTTGAGCTTCATGCCATATCTCTGGACGACTTTGAAACATTCTTCTAAGTCGCTTGCATGGTTGTTGCATGCTTTGGATTTGACAAGCATGTCGTCTACATATACCTCCATGTTTCGTCCCAGGAGGCTTTTAAACATCCGGTTCACCATTCTTTGATAGGTTGCTCCGGCGTTTTTCAGTCCGAAAGGCATGACTAGGTAGCAGTATACCCCCTTATCGGTCCTGAAGCTAGTGCACTCCTGGTCTGGCGTATGCATTTTTATTTGGTTGTACCCAGCATAGGCATCCATGAAAGACAGCAGCTTAAATCCGGATGTGGCGTCTACCATCTGGTCGATCCTGGGTAGCGGAAAGCAGTCCTTTGGGCAGGCTTTGTTTAGATCTGTGAAATCTATACAAACCCGCCAAGTCCCGTTTGGCTTAGGCACCAGGACTGGATTGGCCAGCCATTCCGGATAGTACACGTCGCGGATCATGCCATTGGGCAAGAGTTTGTCCACCTCTTTCTCTAAGGCCTCGGCTTTCACCGAGTCGAGCGGGCGTCTCTTTTGCTGTACAGGGGGCATGTCCGGGTTGACATTGAGTACATGGGTGATGACATGAGGGCTGATGCCGGTCATGTCTTCTTGGCGCCATGCAAAGATGTCGATGGCGCCCTTCAGTGTTTTTATTATTTTATCTTTTTCCTCCGGATCCAGGCTCTTCCCTATCCGGAGTACTTTGGTGGAGTCGTCGTCGCACACTAGTATTTCTTCGACGTCCTCCATTGGTTCCACGACCCTTTCGGACCCTATGCGAGGATCCAACTCATCCTCTTCAACCTTTTCTATCTCAGGGGGCCCCCGGACCATGAATACTGGTAAGTGGGTGGCAACATTGTAACACTGCCTGGCCTCTCCCTGATTTCCCCTTACCGTTCCGACGCCGGCTTCCTGGGTAGGGAATTTCAGGCATAGATGTCGGATTGAAGTAATCGCACCAAAGTCGACGAGGGCCGGTTGGCCTAGGATCGCGTTGTAGGCTGTTGGACAGTCTACCACCACGAAGGTGCAATACTTAAATGTGCTCTGGGGGGTATCCGGGCACAGGGTAACTGGGAGCCTGACTTTTCCCATCGGGATTAGCGTCGTCCCGTTAAACCCTGTGAGCTGTGACCCACTAGGCGAGAGGTCCCGGTCAGTCAACCCTATCGCAGTGAAGGCTTCTTTGAAGAGTAAATTCACGGAACTCCCATTGTCAATCAGGACCCTAGCCACCACCTTATTTGCAATGGGGGTCTCTATGACCAGCGGGTCGTGGTGAGGAAAACGCACCGTCTTCGCGTCTTCTTCCGTGAACGTTATGGGCTGGTCCATTAGCCGAGGCCTTTGAGCCGGGAGTTGAGTAATCTCCCACACCTCACTGTGTTTTGCGGCCTCGGCATATCTTTTTCGCTCCTTGCGAGTGTTTCCTCCGATATGGGGACCTCCGGAGATCATGGCTACCCGTCCATTAGGCCGGGGCGGTAGCCCGGATATATGCTGGGTGTCACCTGCGGGAGCAGCTGGAGGCAATACTCCTGCTGTACCCCCTGGCGTCCCCGGAGGCATACCCCCGGCCACCTGCCCTGGATTAAGGTGGGGCAACCTATTTTTGATCCACTCATAGAGGTGGCCCAAGCGGATCAAATTTTCAATCTCGTCTTTGAGATTTTTACACTCGTTGGTGCTATGACCAATGTCATTGTGGTACTCGCATCTTTTACTCGGATCTCTCCGGGAGCTGTCTTTGTACAATGGCTGGGGTCTCCGGTAGTGCGTATTCTGCCTTGTGGCAAAATATACACGTTCCTGAGAGTCCGTGAGCTCTGTGTACTGGGTGTATTGGGGTGTGTACCCCTTCTTTTGGCGCTTCTCTCCCGTTCGGGTGCTGCCCTTGGAGGACCTTTTGCTCCTCGACCCCTGGGTAGGGCCTGTTAAGCTAGCAGTCGGGGCAGCCTGTGAAGGAGTTCGTCCATTCACCCCGGACGGGTTGCCGTAATGGGAAGATGCCGGTGCCAAAGTTTGGCCCTGGCTGTATCCGGGAGTAGCGGAGAACTGTATGCCACTTACTTGTGGAGTTGCGGTCGGGACAGTACCCGAGGGCGACACTCCCGGCATGTATCCTGCTATCCCGGTGGGATAGTAGCCTCCGTAAGCCACGATCTGGGCTTCTTCGAGGTTAATATATTTTTGGACTCTCTTCTGGAAGTCCTGAAGGTTAGCAGCGCCTTCTTGCTGCAACTCGTTCCAGAAGGGAGTCCCAGTGCGGATTCCTGCTTGGAGAAGCGCAAGCTGTTGTCCGTCGTCGACCTTCTTGGTCTTCGAGGCTTCCTCTCGGAACCTCTTGATGTAATTCTTCAAGGTCTCGGTGGGCAGTTGCTTGATGTTGGTCAAGGCACTAACCTCCAAGTTAACCTTCCTGGCGGCGATAAATTGTCTCCGGAAGTTGGTTTGGAGTTTGTTCCAGCAACCCACCGATCCTGGTTCCAGTTTTTTGAACCAGTCCTCTGCTGATCCGCTCAGAGTGAGGGGGAAGCATAAGCATTTGGCGTCATTGCTGACCCGCATGACTGTCATGACACGGTTGAACCGTGACAAGTGATCACTGGGGTCGGAGTTCCCAGTATATGCCGCCATTTCGGGCATCTTGAAGTTTTTAGGGAGCTCCGCCTCCAGGATATGTTTGGCACAAGGCTCCCGATCCTCACTGTCCGAGTCGGAGTCGTCTCCCTTCTGCCTCCGGGAGACTCGAGCAATATCCTTTCAAAGTATGGCAAGTTCCGCCATAATCCCTTCGTTTACAGATGCGAGGAGACCACGGGCCCGTATCTTTTGGTCAAGGTGATCCCGGAGGTCACCTTGATTCCCATTGATTTGATTTCTCAGATCAATGGGAGGACATCTCTGTCCTCTTCTTCCTCTACCCCCTGGTTCCTGGTGCACGGAAACGCTTTTCCGGTCCCCTCGATCCTGAGGGCCAAGACTCCCTCTTTGGGGCTTGCCCCTCTGCGGACCTTTCCCTTTAGGGAAATCCGAACGGACCCTTCGCGGATCCTGCACCTTTTTCTTCCGACCAGGGGTAGAAGTAGGGTTTTTTGTTTGGTTTTCCTCAGCAGGGTGCCTTATAGGGCTAGGTTCCCTAGGTCTTCGCTGCTGGGAATTAGGCGAAGACGTCGCTGGCTCCCCGTCGAGCCCAGCGGCCATCGCCTTGGGATGCACGTGAATACCAGCTGCCTCCATGGCTTTCTGCATGGCTAGCATCACTTCCTGCATTTTTTGATTTTGCGCTTTCTGAGCTTCGATCTCAGCTTCATGATCGATAGCTTTTTGTCGAAGGAGCACCAACTCCGAGTAGCTTCCTCCGTCATAGGCATACTCGTCGAGGTTTTCCTCGTAGTTCTCGTCGGGAACTATCTCTTCTTCTTCTTCCTCGGACTCCTCTGCTGCTCTTGAGGCTACATCCTCCTCATTGGGATCTTGAGCGTCTTCTAGAGGGCGAGGATGACGTGTACTTCTTGTCTCCACCATTGTTGTGAAGTCAAATGTTTGTTATGTAGCAGCTTTCCTCAGCTCTCAATGAAAGCACCAAAATGTTGACCGAGATTTTCGGTAACTATTAAAATATGATTATAATAAAGAGCTGTAAGAAAGTGAGATGAAGGTTTTTTACGTGGTTGGGGCGTTAATGAGCCTTAGTCCACGAGTCTCTGTTATTAATGGATGTAGTTAATACAGATTCCACACTTGAGAGAATGTCTTTCTCTTAAATACAGAGAATGTTCTTGGTGAGTATTTTCTCTTCTTGCTTGTTTGCAAACCAAGATTCTCGACCCCATTAAATGAGCTTTGAGGGGGTATTTATAGTGTTTTGGTGGGGGGATCCCTAGAATTGTTCTTACACATGTATCTGTAAGTATCCATAAGGTTGGGCATTTCCGATGAATATACCATGGGTGATGCATGGTCAAATCCCTAGGTGTTGTAGGGTTTTTATGGAGAATGTCCTTTTTGCCTTGTGATTGACATGACTCTTCGCATAGTAGCCGTCGCTAGACTTAAATGATCATTACTGTAGCGCTGCTGTTTGGGGGTTGTGCCGTCAGACTTTATTGTGTGTTACAGTCCCAACACGCTTCCTCCCATGCAGCATTAAATGCGACTTGATTGCTCGGGAGAGACCTGACACATCCCGGAGAGCCTTCACGCTATGCACGCCTCCTGGAGTACCTTGTACTCCGGGAGCCTACTCCAGGACCCATGCTAACAGCCCTTTCTTGTGACGCGCAAAGACTTAGCAAATGTTTACAAGTTATCTGATCCACGTGTCCCCTCTCGACTGGTCCACGTATTTTGGGCGAATTCTGGAGCAACAGTAATTGATTTGCTTGCAAGAAATTTGGACTTAAAACGATTTGTTTGTGTTTTGGATGGTATCATGTTGCTTTGTGTGTCATATTGATGTTTGATTGTTGTTTGTGAATTCTGGGGAAAATAGTTACTTTTCTGTCTCTGTAATTATTTTTGTTGGATAGTTTGGAAAATTCTAAGCAATTTACTTTTTTATAGAACTCGATTTCGATTTAATTTGAATTAGTTATGAATTTTTTAAAATTGGAAAACCCGAGATGATGAAAACCTTCCCACGCGCGCGAATTGGCTGCAAGCAGCCTCCCTGGGCCGTGAGATCTCGGCATGCATCCCTTGGGCGCGCGCGGATGGGTATGCCTGGCATACCATCCATACTGTTAATCAATTTTTTCAATTTTTTTTCGATTTTTCATGCTATTTCATGGAATTAACTTCCAATTTTTTGTGTAGTTTTGTATATTGATTTTTGTTTTTCAAATTTCAATTCTAATTATCAAAAATAAATTAATTTGATTTTTCAAAATTAATTTTATATATTAGTGTAATTTGATTTTGAAAATAGGAAAAAATCAAGTTTTGCTTACCTCTTTTCTTATTTCCTTTAAAATTTAATTATTTTTTTTTAAGGTCAGATATTAATTTTTTTTGGTAACTTGACCTTATTTAAAATAAGATCAAAATAATCATGATATTTTAAACGAGGAAATAAGATTTTTTTGTTAACTTTTAAATTTTATTATTCTTACTTAAATTAAATTGTAAAACAAGAAAAGGGTATGTATTTACCATTTTCTATTTTATTATTTAATTTATTAAATAACATGAAATTTAAAAGGAAAGTTAGCAATTTATTTTGAAAGGATATTTAGGTTACTTAAAACCTAATTTTTCAAAATTGTAGGTTTAATTTTTAAATATTTTTTAAAAAAACTGAAATTTTTTTATTTTTTCGAAATATATGTTTAAAAATTAATTAAATCCTACATCCAACTATCCAAATCTAACTTGTTGCAGGAGTATGTGTTTTAGATTGTTTGTAAGTTTTCTAAAACCTATTATTGCTTGATCTAAATTGCCATGGTTAACTTGTTGACAGATCCAATGATCTGATTTTAACCCATGGTTCAATTGATGATAGATCAAGTAAATAATTTGTAACTGGTAAATTTTACATTCTTCTTTCATCTGTGTATGACCTAGTAACATGATAGGATCCATCCAAATCTATGTGCTTGTGTGAGCCTATATGTTTAATTTCTGTTATAGATACATATAGGTTGTTGTTGCTAAATAAAATGTCATAACCTGATAGATTTTATTTAGGCTCATTTAGTAGTGAGCCTATTCAATTAATAACAGTTGTTCATTTTAAGGTTAAATTCCTCTCTTTTGGGCCTTGTGTGAGAGTTGGGAGCCTTAGAAGTGGGTACGACATACTGGACCCAGCCCCCCCCCCCCCCTCACATGAACAACCCCAATTGTGAAGGCCCATTTGCCTAATTTGCATAACTGTGCTAGGTGAATTATATTAGTTTGACCTAATAAAATTGATTAGCAACATAATTAATTTCATTCTTCCTTGAAATTAATTTAAGAAAAACATAGTTTGATGAATAATATTCTAGAAAAACTATATGTATTTTTCTTGTGTTTAATTAAATATAGAATTATAACCATGTAAATTCTTTCTGAATCTTAATTTTATAATTTCATTAAATATTCCTATTTAAGTTGAGATTTAGTTATATCTAACAAATCAACTTAGATTTGAATATTTTTTTGAATTTCCTATTATAAATTAAGTTGAGGAATTTTAGGAATTGGTTATTAAGATTCTTTGGATATTTTTTAAGTTGATATTTTATAAATATCGGAACTTAAAATAGAATATCTTCTAAATTAAGTGGTTACTACTTAATTGTTAATATTTAATTAAGTCATTGATTGAAAAATATTTAAGTTGGATATTTAGATTTTACTAAATAACTTAAATAAGATATTTTTCAATTTCATTCTATTTTTTGAAATTTAATTAAAGTTTTACTTTAATTTGTAATGTTTCATTATTGAGATATGGAATATAAATGATTAAACAAAATACATATTTTAAATAATGAGCTTTAATCAAGAGAAATTCGATCTCCATTGTTGGTTTTACATAGCTATTATTTTAGTGAGTAATCCTCCCTAATGGAGGAACGTTCATTAGCAAGTTAGCACCGTTTAATCTCGAAAGATAAGTATTCTTATAAGTTTTTTATATTGTTTATGACCACCTTAATGGTGGCGACTGTATAAGACTTACAAGAGTATGAAACAATGGTAGAAGCTCATAAGATAGAATTGCCTAGACTCTCGCCTAAACGGGACAACGCTGAATTCCAATCTTGATCGAATAAAAGGTTGCTAGAATGTTTGACATTTTAGATGAATTGACAACTCTATTCAATGGATGATGCTTTGACTCTCGCCTAAACGGGACACTGTATCAGTTCGTTGGAAACCTTGGAAAATAAACTATGTTAGATTTAGTATTTTTATAACATATGTGATTATTTGTTATTTTCTGAACTTGTGTATGAATTTATAGAACCAAAACCTTACTTCTGTTTATTGATATGTTGTAGTGCCAATATGAATAACCCTTACCCCGATCCACTCCTAGTTAGTATCTTTTCAAAAGAGCTCAATAGTGTGAAAATGCATCCTGGTAGTTGCATTAACTTGCACCTATTGTTGATGAATCTGAAGTTCCAAAAGGAAAATCTACTTGGAATTGATTTATCAAAGGAACAATGGGTACGACTCATCCTTAATAGTCTTCCTCAGGAGTATGATAGTTTTGTTCTATATTATTGAACAATCCTCACTCCTCCGACATGGACAAACTCGAGACTGAGTTGAGGGCCCATGAGCGGAATTTGATTGCAATGGGACCTCCTGGTATTGCAAACTTTAATCAGAGGAAGAAGATTAAGCATGAGGGCTCTAACAAAGCTGCTTCTTCAAATACAATTATCAGACATCATGTTCTATGTGCGAATTGTAATGGAAAGGGACATAAAGAAGAACAATGTCCCAGGCTTCTAGACAATTCAAACGAAGGTGGTGCTTTTGTCTTTGAATCATGTGTTTTAGAGAATGACAAATCCACCTGGATTGTTGATTCTGGATCTACTAACCATGTATGTTCTTCATTGCAGCTGCTTGAAACTTGGGAGAATCTTCACCGAGATGAGTTAAAGCTAAAAGTTGGCAATGGCGAGTTGGTATCAGTTAAAGCTAGAGGAACAGCCCGAATCAAGTTTCATACAAAGAAGTTTTTACTTTTAGAGAATGTCTTATATATTCCCAACTTTAGTAGAAACTTGATTAGTGCTTCATGTTTACAAACACAATTTTATATATTGAATTTTTTGAGTTCAAATTGTTCAATTTCTCGTAATGGATTTCATATATGTGTTGCTAACATGGAACAAGGGTTTTATGTTTTAAGACCTGATACTCAAATCTCACTAAATACTGAACTTTTCAATGTAGCTAAACCTAGAAGCCTTAAGAGAAAAGAGATTGATAATGATGATCAAACTTATCTATGGCATTTAGGTTTAGGTCATATAGGTTTTGATAGACTCAATAGGCTAACCAAAGACGGTCCATTGATAAATGTCGTCTTAGGAGAACTGCCAGTACGCGAGTCTTGCCTAGAAGGAAAAATGACCAAACGTTCTTTCTCTGCAAAGGGAGAGCGTGCCAAACAACCCCTAGGGTTAGTGCATTCAGATGTTTGTGCACCTCTGAATGTAAAAGCCCGAGGTGGTTATGAGTATTTCGTCACTTTCATTGACGACTTCTCTAGATACAGTTTTCTTTACCTGATGCAAAAGAAATCTAAAACATTTGAAAAGTTTCAGGAATTTCATGCTTTGGCTCAAAACCAATTAGGTAAAAACATTAAAGATCTTGCGAACTGATAGGGGTGGAAAATATATGGATATGCAGTTCAAAGATCATTTAACTGAACTTGGAATTGAATCCCAATATACTGCCCCAAGCACTCCACAGCAAAATGGAGATGCAGAAAGAAGAAATCGCACTCTCTTGGAAATGGTTAGGTCTATGCTGAGTTATTCAACTCTGTCTACGTCCTTCTGGGGATATGCTATTCAAATGGCAAACGACATTTTAAATGCTGTACCATCCAAAGCAGTCCCTAAGACACCCGTCGAACTATGGAATGGTCGTACACCTAGTTTACGCCATTATAGGATTTGGGGGTGCCCTGCTCACGTCTTGAGAAAGAAAGAAGGCAAACTGGAATTGCGAACTGAAGTTTGCTTGTTTGTCAGAAATTCTAAAGAGACTAGGGGTGGACTATTTTATAGTCACAAGGATAACAAAGTATTTGTTTCTACAAATGCCACTTTCCTTGAAGATAACTATATGAAAGACAACAAACCGAAAAGTGAAGTTGTATTAGAGGAAATGCTTACAGATTCAGTTCCTTCAAATGTTCCATCCTCTTCTACTCAAGAAGAGGACCATCCCACTCCCTCAGTTGTAGCAACTGAGAAAACTACTACCAAAGCTCCTATTCTGAAGGTCACCGCTCCCTGTCGTAGTGGGAGAGTTTCTACAAAACCATCTCGTTATGGCTTGGATGGTGAAATCAATATGGTCGTTGGTGACGGTATTGATGACGACCCATTAACCTATAAACAGGCAATGGCAAGTCCGCAACGGAAGCGATGGTCAGCCGGCATGGATTCAGAAATGGATTCCATGAAAAAGAACAAAGTCTGGGAATATGTAGATCCACCCGATGATTATCGTCCAATTGGATGCAAATGGGTCTACAAGAAGAAAAGAGGCGCTGGAGGCGAAGTCGAAACTTTCAAAGCTAGACTGGTCGCCAAGGGTTATACCCAAAGAGAAGGTGTGGACTATGAGGAAACTTTTAGTCCGGTTGCCATGCTCAAATCCATCCGAATTCTTCTCTCCATTGCTGCCGCTTTCGATTATGAAATTTGGCAAATGGATGTCAAGAAAGCCTTTCTTAATGGGCTTCTTGAAGAAACCATCTATATGGAGCAACCAGAAGGTTATGTTCTTCCTGGGCAGGAAAATAAAGTTTGCAAATTAAATAGGTCCATTTATGGACTTAAGCAAGCTTCTCGCTCATGGAATAAAAGGTTTGATGAGATCATTAAAACCTACGGCTTTCATCAGAATGAAGATGAACCTTGTGTTTACCAACTCAAGGAAGACCAAGTAGTAGTATTCCTGGTCCTTTATGTTGATGACATTTTGATCATTGGCAACAATGTCAAGAAAATGACTCACATCAAGGAATGGCTTGACACTCAATTCGACATGAAAGACTTGGGTGAGGCAGCCTATGTTCTCGGTAGTCAGATTATCAGAAACCGGAAGAACAGATCCCTTGCTCTCTCTCAAACAACTTACATTGACAAAGTTCTAGAGAGATTCTCCATGACTAATACCAATGGGGCGAATATGCCTTCTAGATATGGTATCCGTCTATCTAAGGAATAGTGTCCTACTGATCCTCAAGAGATAGAAGACATGGCAAAAGTTCTCTATGCTTCTGCAGTTGGAAGTCTAATGTATGTTATGTTATGCACTAGACTTGACATCTGCTATGCAGTTGGAATCGTGAGCAGGTATCAGTCAAATCCAGGACAGGAACATTGGAATGTTGTTAAGTATATTTTGAAATACTTAAAGAGTACAAGAGATTATGTATTAGTCTACAAGGGTGGTGCTCTAAATCCCATAGGCTATACAAACTCAGATTTCCAGGCATGTCTTGAAGATAGGAAATCTACATATGGGATGGCGTTTACTCTTGGGGGTGGAGCAGTGGTTTAGAGAAGTGCGAAACAAACCGCGATTTCGGATTCTACCATGGAGGCAGAATACATAGCTGCGGCTGAAGCAGCTAAAGAGGTTGTCTGGCTTAGAAAGTTCTTCACCAGTCTTGGTGTAGTACCTGGAATGGAAAAGCCTCTAGTCCTGCTTTGTGATAACAATGGAGCTATAGCCAACAGTAAGTAACCTCACAGCCACAAGAGAAGTAAGCATATAGAAAGAAAATATCATATTATCAGAGAATATGTGACAAGAGGGGATGTACTGGTGGAGAAAGTGGACACACAGGATAACTTAACTGATCCATTCACCAAAGTCTTGGCAGTGACTGCATTCGAAAAGCACCGTCAAAATTTAGGGTTAATTGAAATGTACTGATTTGTTTTATGTTAGTGCAAGTGGGAGTTTGTTGGGTTTTATGCCCTAAATAAAACTCCATTTCAATGTAATCCAGATTATTCAATATCAATAAAGTAACAGAAGTATTTTTCATTCATTTGTGTATGTTTTGGTTCACTTTATCAATTGTTTGTCTATTTGATTTATAAATTCATCCAAACCCCTTTCACATACTTGATCATGTTTATTGTGTTGTCAACACAGTGGAAAGTAAACATGAGTATGTGAATAAAGGATTCCTAGATTTATCAGAACACTGAGTTTTACTGATATGACAATCTACAACAGAGTTTACTTGCATTTGGAGAAATGCTATGTTCTTTCCAGAACATTGGTTAAAGTAAAGCTCAGGTTGGATGCATGGAGTACGCATTGGAGTGGACCGATATTGAACTTTGAAATAGATTTATAAAACTTACCGTAATATCTATTCAATTCAATATCACTAAGTTGATCCTAGATCAAATGATCTAAATCCTGATATGGTTAGGCTCAATCTCAAGAGTGTTATTCGTGTTCTTTGATTTGTTAGTTAAGCCTACTTTTGGGTCAGGGTGATACGTACATTTTGGGAACACAGTAGTGCAATTGAGTGGCAGCGCTAACAAAAATATGGAATCTATAGCTTCTATCTAGCGAATAGTAAGCAAAGGATGATTTCCTTCGAGCTTAACCAAACGAGATAAATGGTGGAGTACTCATTTCACTTAGCTGAAATATCTTTTATACAGGGTTAAGTGTTTTAAGGATAAAATACATTCTAGGGTGTTACGGTAATTAAGTCCCTTTACAATGTAAATCATCCATATAGAGGATCATTGATCACATTAGGATTATAACAATGGATAGCTAATTATGTGTCTATATGGTGGAACATATAGAGCATTCTATATACTGAGAGTGCAATTCTAAGTTCTATGTGTGGATTCAACGAAGAATTAATAAGTCAGTGAATTTAAGTAGTAAATTCTTGATCTGCTTATTGGAAGCTCGGATATATAGACCCATGATCCCTCCACTAGTTGAGATAATATTACTTGTAAGACTCATTTAATTGATTTTAATTAATCGATTATAATTCTCAAGTTAGACTGTGTCTATTTGAGAATTTATCACTTATTAAGGGCAAAACAGTAAATAGAGAATTTGAAGGGCATATTTATTAATTAGGAAACTTTAATTATTTTTATTACTAATAAATAAATGACAATATATTATTTGATAATTAATTTTAATTATTAAATAATTAGATTTGACACTTATGTGGTTAAAGGAATTGGCAGTTTTTGACAAAACAGAAAACTAGCAATGTAGGAAAATGAAAGTTGGAAAAGTGGCAAGCCTTGTTTCCACAATGCCTAGGCCAGCCACCTTACTTGCCTTTTCACATTGATTTTTCAATTTTTAAATGCCAATTAATTCAACCATAGCCCTAGGTGGTCTTCTATAAATAGAAGGTAAAGGCTTCAGTTTTTGTACAACACTTTGAAAGAATTTTCTCACACAAAAACTCTCTCCAAGCCGCCACCCTCTCTCTCTCTACCTTCTCTGTTTCGAAATCTATGAGTGATAGAGTAGTGCCCACACACATCAAGTAATACCTCAATCATAGTGAGGAAGGCTGTGTAGAATTCAACTTCAACAAAGAAGGACATTCGGGCTCAGATCTTGATTATACGCTGCGACAGAAAGGAATCAAGGGTTAGAGATCTGAGTGGGAGGAGACATATATTCCGCTGCACCCAATGTAAGATTTCTCTTACTTTTATGTGTTTAATTTTCCATCGTTTTAGAAGTTCATATTTAGGTTGTTAATTCAACATACTTGTGAGTAGATCTAAGATCCTGGTAAAATAATTCCAACAGGACATTGGTTGATATCAAGGGAATCAGTCCCTCAACAGTTATGCATCGAATTCTAATGGAGGAGGGAGCTAAACCAACTATTAACACACAACAAAGACTCAGTCCACCAATGAAAGAGGTTGTGAGGAAGGAAGTGGTCAAGTGGTTAGATGCTGGGGTGGCCTACCCAATTTTAGACAGTAGATGGGTTAGCCTAGTGCAAGTGGTGCCAAAGAAAGGTGGGATGACAGTGATAAAAAATGAAAGAAATGAGTTGATCCCTATAAGAACTGTTACTGGTTGGTGAATCTACATTGACTACAGGAAGCTTAATAAGGCAACTAGAAAAGACCATTTTCCTTTTCCATTCATTGACCAGATGCTAGACAGGTTGGCTAGACAAGAATACTACTATTTTCTAGATGGCTATTCTGGTTACCATCAAATAGCCATAGCACCGAAAGACCAAGAAAAGACAACTTTTACATGCCCATATGGCACTTTCGCTTTCAGGAGAATGGCATTTGGACTATGTAACGCTCCAGCAACAATTTTAGAGGTGCATGATGGCGATCATTTCAGACTTGATTGACACTTGTATAGAGATCTTTATGAATGATTTCTCAGGTTTTAGTTCATCATTTGACAATTGTTTGAGGAACTTGGAGAAAGTACTAATCAGATGTGAGGAGTCAAACTTGGTGCTTAATTGGGAGAAATGTCATTTTATGGTGATAGAGGGAATTGTGTTGGGACACAAGATCTCAAAGGCCAGCATCGAGGTGGATAGGGCCAAGGTGTCTACAATTGAAAATTTATCCCCTCCAGTTTGTGTAAAAGGAGTAAGGAGTTTTCTAGGCCATGCAGGAGTTTACCAAAGATTTATTAAGGATTTCTCAAAGATCTCCAAGCTATTGTCCAATTTGCTTGTTAACCGGGTACCTTTTGAGTTTGGAAAGGCATCCTTGAAGGCCTTCCAAGCTCTTAAGGAGAAATTAATATCGACACATAGTCACTTCACCGAATTGGGAGTTGCCATTCGAATTGATGTGTGATGTAAGTGACTACGCCATTGGAGCTGTCTTAGGTCAAAGAGTTGACAGGTGTTTCATACCATCTACTATGCTAGTAGCCTAAATGATGCTCCGCTGAACTATGCCACTACGGAAAAAGAAATGCTAGTAATTGTGTTTGCGTGTGACAAGTTTCAGCCATATCTATTTGGGAATAAAGTGATAGTTTGCACGGATCATTCTGCGATAAAGTACCTTATGACCAAGAAGGATGCAAAGGCAAGACTGATTCGGTGGGTGCTTCTGCTTTAAGAATTCGACATTGAGATAAAAGACAAGAAGGGGACTGAAAACCTAATTGATGATCACTTGTCAAGGCTTGAATTGGAAGAGAATCAAAATGCAAAAGAGGTGCAGATAAATGAAGAGTTTCCCGATGAGCAACTTTTTAGTTTGAGGGGAAGCTTGATGGTACCGTGGTTCACAGACTATGTGAACTTCTTGGCTGCAAATGTTACACACTCTAAGATCTCTCGTCAACAACTGAAAAAGTTCTTTGCAGAGGTGAAGCACTACTACTGGGAAGAGTCGATCCTCTACAAACACTGTGCTGATCAAATAATAAGAAGATGTGCACTTGAAGAAGAGATGTATTCTGTCTTGAGCCACTGCCATGCCTTACAATGTGGGGGGTATTTCAGTGGCACAAGAACTGCTGCCAAGTTTCTTCAAAGCGAGTTCTACTGGCCTACTCTTTTTCAGGATGCTAACGATTTTGTGAAGGCATGTGATCATTGTTAGAGAATGGGGAACATTTTAAGGAGAAACGAAATGCCTTTGACAGGTTTTTTGGAGGTGGATTTGTTTGATGTGTGGGGCATAGACTTCATGGGACCTTTTCCATCTTCCTTTAACAATCAGTTGGTTGTGGACTATGTATCGAAATGGGTGGAAGCTGCTGCAACACACGCCAATGACGGTAAAACAATTTTTTCTTTCCTTCAAAAGTACATCTTCACTTGGTTTGGAACTCCCCGAGCAATCATTAGCGATGAAGGGAGTCATTTTTGTAATAAATAGTTTGAAGCATTGCTAGCAAGATATGGAGTCCACCATAGGACTTTTTTACCTTACCATCCGCAAAGTAATGGCCAAGCCGAGATTTCCAACAGAGAGATTAAGATGATATTGGAGAAAACAATGCAACGATCAAGGAAGGACTGGTCAAGGAAACTAGATGATGCATTGTGGGCTTACAGAACAGCATTCAAAACACCTATCAGAATGTCACCATATAGGTTGGTGTATGGAAAAGCTAGTCATCTGCCGGTGGAATTGGAGCATAAGGCATTCTGGGAAATGAAGACTTTGAACATGGATTTAGCAACTGCATGAGAGAAGAGACTGCTATAATTAGATGAGCTTGAAGAATTTAGAATCGAGGCATATGAGAATGCAAAGATATACAAAGAGAGGACAAAGAAATGGCACGACAGAAATCTAGTCAGGAAGGAATTTCAACACGAGCAGCAAGTTTTACTTTTTAACTCAAGGTTAAAACTTTTTCCTAGAAAATTGAAGTCAAGATGGTCTGGACCATTGACGGTGGTCAAGATATTCTCATATAGAGCGGTGGAACTGAAAGGCGAGAGTCCAGAAACTTTTAAAGTTAATGGACAGCAGTTAAAGCTCTACTTGGGAGGTCAAACTGACCAAGCCAAGTCTGTATCATACTGGCGCCTCTTTGAAAAGAAACTCAATGTTCGACTATATGACGATAAAGATAGCATTCTTGGGAGGCAACCCAAGTGATTTTATTTACTTTGATTATTTTCGAGACTCTTGAATATTATTTTTTAGCTTTTAGCATTTTAAGTTTTTGTTCTGTAAAATTTCAGACGTTTATTTTTGCTTTGAATCGTGCAAAGCGTGAAAAGTCAAAAAAAAAGGAAGAAAAAAAAAATTGCCATGACCCAGTAGTCGCGACTATCTAAACCTGGGTCGCAACCCTTTTCTATGGTCATGACCAAGGTCGCGACTTGGGAATTTGGCAGAGAGGTGTTTTGTTTTTTAAGTCAGTAGTCGCGACCACATAGACCAGGGTCGCGACTACAACATTAGGCAGAGAGGGCCTTTTCCATGTTTGAACCATGGTCGTGACTAGACCATTATATGGTCACGACCATGGTTCGAATCAAAACCCTAAAATCCCTATAAAACTAGATTTTACCCACTCATAACCTAAACATTTCAAAAAAAATTCAAATTTTCAAATCCCTCTCAGCCGAATTCTCTAACAACCTCACCAAATTTCAAAATTTTCATCCTATTTTCATCAAATAACCAAATAATTCCCATCCCCAACCAAATCCCGCTCATCAATCTCTTATTTCCCACAAAAATCACACCCAATTTCATCAATTCAACCTAATTTCGAATTTACTATTCATCATCTTCAACCGTGGGAAATTCTTCAACAATGGTGCTTCATTAAGAGATTTCTCATTTGTAAGTGCTTTTCTCATCATCTTTCTATTTGGATTGAACTATGATTTTTTGGTTGGATTGTTGTGGATGATTTTTGATGGTGTGATTGAGTTATTGTGAATAATTGGGTATTTTGAAATTTTGATTGCAATATTTTGTGAGAAATTGTTGGTGGATTGGTTTAGTCTTGTGATTATGTGATATTGGGAAGTCAAAAAATTAGGGGAAGTGCTGTCAAAATTTCTAGGGGACATTTGTGCGTGAGAAAGTTTGATTGTTGTGAATATGGGACCAAAAGAACAAGGGTGAATGAAGAGGGTGGTTCATCATCAAATCCTTCTCGAGCCACGTCAAAGCCATCTTTTTATAAGACCCAATTTGTAAGTGAAGCGGCGCAAGAGAGGTTCCTCAATTTGAAGGATAAGCCTTACATTAAAGACCAGGGGATTGATTACACCAATACCCCTTTAAGACACCAACCATGGTTTGAAGTGATCCGGAGTCAAATTGAAAGCATGAACTGGACCACTTTTGTGGATGCCAAAGACCGAGCCAATATCACCATGACTTGTGAATTCTTGGCTAATTGACCCAAAAGGAAACATGGAATGGTTAAGGTTCACAATAAAAAAGTCCCAGCCACATTTGATGCTATCAGCATGCTCTACGAATTACCAGATCATACTAGAGATGAACAGCGATTGAGAGTGATTGAAGAGGATGAACATCTTGACTATGTGAACATAGCTGAAACTGTTGGGTTCCCGGGATTGAGGTTCCATGAACTGGATGGGTCGCCGAATCTGTTGCATAGGTGTGAAATAAATCCTGTGGCAAAAATATGGCTTTACTTTGTGAGTGCCTGATTGGTGCCTAGCAAGCACTTCTCTGATGTGCAAATTGATCATTTAAAGTATGTGTACGCCATCATGAAAGGGTACAAGATTAATGTGGGCCAGGTTGTTCGAGGCAGTTTTGACTTAATAGATCAAGGTGCCACGGGAGGTGGAGTTGGGTTGGCTGGAATAATTACTGATCTGTGTCAAGAATATGAAGTGAAAGAATTGCCCTATGTCAACAAAGTAATGCCGCAAAGAAAGATAGATGTGAGCATGGTGAATAGGCTCAAGGAGCCCCCATCCCTATGGGCAGCCACTACCTGAGGGCCAACCACAAGGTAGAAGGTGCCATGTTGAACAAGATGCAGAGGAGGAGGAAAATGTGCCACAACGATTGCCTGGTCCAATTGATTTAGCGATGCAATACACACATGCCCAGCTCAACTACATCATTCAACAAAATAATCATATGCAGAATTACATGGTTTAGAGGAGCATCTATGATGAGAGTCAAGTAACTCAACTCAACTCTCTTATCACTTGCATGAACATTGGGATCGAGGACCCCAACTATCTGACACCACCTCCTCAATTTCACCCATATATGATCAGCCGCCACCACCGAACCCCTTCTGATCAGGGTCTCAGGTAAGTCTCTTTCCCTTTAGTTTTATTTGCACATGGGGGACAATGTGAATTTTAGTTTGGGGGGCTTAAAATTATTTTTTTAAAAGTTATTTTGCTTTAGTTTAGTTTTTTTTTTTATTTTGTTGTTAGTGATTAAATAAGCTGAAATATTTTTACGATTTTTTTTATTTTATTTACAGAAAATGCGGTCTTTTATGTTATACTCTTGTTAATTTGTGGTTAATTTTTTATGTTATTTTTTGTTGTTGTTTTGATATTTTTTAGATATTATTTTCATGTTACTTTTATGTACGTTTCTTGTTGTTTTCGTGTTGTTTCTATAGAAAACCGTAAAAATGTAACAAAAAAAATTCTTTAAACGTAAAAGTGTAATTTTTTTTTACAAAAAATGGTGCCTAATGTAATTATTTTTTATTTATTTATACCATAAAAAAAGTAAACTCTTATAATTTTTTTATATATTGTGTAATTTCTACAAAATAGTTTATAAAGTAATTCCCTTATTTTATACAGTAGAATCTCTATCCAAAAATACATTTGAGACTAGGCAAATTATATTCTAATTGAGAGGTTACAACTAAATAGAGTTACACTAGGAAAAAAAAAATTCAAAACACCGAAAAATATCAACGCAACAACAATAACATTAAACAATCCTTAATACTATATCATAATAGAATTATTTTTGAGTAAATATAATATTTATACATGTATTAAAATTTAGAATAAAATTATTAAGTCTACTTAAATAAATTTATAAAATATATGCATATATTTTAGGGTGATTCTACAATGCACTCCCTTAAAATTGATGTATTGATGTATCCTTTACTATTTTCGGCATCTAGAAGAATTGTTTAGTCTAATTTTTTTTATATTCATATACGTTATAACTATTTAAGATATCCTACAAAATTTTGAGAAATTCAGAATAATTTACAATATAGAAAACAATGTTCAAATAGTCTATTTTACACGCGTATAAAATAAAATAGTCACACGTGCAACACATTGCTTGAACGTAATTTTCGGCATGTTAAACTTTTCTGAATTTCTTAAAATTTTGTAAGATGCCTTAATTAATTATAATTTACATGACCATGAGAAAAAATTTGACTAAAAAATTATTTCGGATACTAAAATAGATAGAGATATATCGATGTGTCCCTTTTAAGGGGATGCATTATAGAATTTCCTATATTTTATTAAGATGTAATTAGATACTTTGTTAATACGAGACTTAAAAAATGTATAACTAATTATAATTTAGAAGTTATTCTTATTTATAATTAGTTCAAATTGGGACTTGATTTTTTTATAACATAAATTAGAGGTTATTCTTGAATAGAGTATTCTTAAATAGAAGTTCTACTGTATATGGTTTTGGAAAATTCTACAATGCACCCCCTTAAAATGGATATATTGATGCACCCCTATCTGTTTTAGCATCTGAAATAATTTTTTAGTCAAATTTTTTCTCATGGTCATATACGTTATAGTTATTTAAGACATTCTGCAAAATTTTAAGAAATTCAAAAAACTTTAACACGCCGAAAATTACGTTCAAACAGTGTGTTGTACGAGTGACTATTTTATTTTATACGCGTGTAAAATAGACTGTTTGAATATTATTTTCTATATTGTAAATTATTCCGAATTTCTCAAAATTTTGTAGGATATCTTAAATAGATATAACGTACATGAATATGAAAAAAAAAAATAGACTAAAAAATGTTTCTAGATGCCAAAACAAGTCAAGGGTCCATCAATACATCCTTTTTAAATGGATATATTGTAGAATCACCTAGGGCTGAACATCGGGCGGGTTTATCGGGTTTCGGGTTGGCGGGTTTCAGGTTCAAAAAATTAAAACCGAACCCGGACCCGAATAGGGCATGGGTTGGCGGGTTGGCGGGTTGGCGGGTCATGGGTTGGCGGGTTTCGGTTGGTCGGGTTCAGCGGGTTGGCGGGTTGACCCGGTCAATTCAGTCAACTCGGTCAACTCTTTAAAAAAAATTAATTTTTTATTCAAATAATTATTTTTTTTACTTTTTTATTTATTAAATTAAGCATATATAATATAACAATTTGTTCATAGTATCTATTATTGAAGAAAAAAATACATAATCAATCCAACCAACAAACAAACAACCTATTTATCAAAGATTCAAATCAAACTTCATATTCATGTTCATGAATCATGATAAAAGTGAAAACTAAAATATTTCAAAATACATCCATATCCAATATCCATAGTCTATAAAAATCTAAAGTCCATATTATATATATATATATAAAAAAAGAGTAATAAAAGAAATATATATAATATATAATATAATACAACATTAAGGACCAATAGCGGCGGGCCCCTCGGCCGCTATTGGTCCACAATCTGGCCGCTAAAGGGCAATAGCGGCGGACCTCGGCCGTTATTGGTCCGCCGCTATTGCTTGGCCGCTATTAATAGTATTAGCGGCCAAAAACTGGGTCCTCCGCTAATACTATTAATAACGGCGGAGCAATAGCGGCGGGACCCCGCCGCTATTGCCCTGTGTCAGTTTCGTGTTTCGAGACTGACACAGGGCAATAGCGGCGGGGTCCCGCCGCTATTGCTCCGCTGCTACAACACCCCAGAATAAAAAAAAAAATAATTATTTTTAAAAATTTATTTATATATTAATCCTATATATATATAAATAAATAATTAAATATTTAATAAATAAATCTAATTAATATAATTAAAACAATTTAATAAAATTTATTAATAATTTAAAATTGTCTCCAAAGTAATTAACTTTAACATATTAATCCTAATAAAATATTGTCTCCAAATTAAACTAAATTATTACAAAACATAAATAAATTATTCATTAACATCTTCATTCAGGTCTCTAATTATGAAGTCTTGATCTGGATTATTTTCGGTACGAGTCCCCGAAGCCCGTGGCGGAGAAGGCACATACGCTTGGTCTGATGATAAACCCAGCGTTAAATTACCGAGCTCAGCTTGGTTGAAAATGGGAGTTGAATAAAATTGGTTCTCCTGCGATGAACTCCCAAATAATCCAAAATCAGCAAAGTTTGAGCCGAGCGGAGGAGACTCTGACGGTGTTCGGTATAAGAACTGATTTCCCATTGACGGAGCAGACTGTTGTTGCTGCTGAGGAAAAGATTGGGGTTGTTGCTGCTGCAAAAAATTTTCAAATTGCTGTTGTGACAAATTTTGGAATTGTTGTTGCGAGGAAGGCTGAAATTGTGGTTGCGAAGGAGGTTGTTGTTGCTGTTCCGGAGGAGCGGCATGACTCTGAGAAGACGAACCACCAGGCGACTGCGACTGACTATACGTTTGAATGAAATTGTCAAAGCGTGGGTTAAATATTTGGGCACGTTGTTCAGGCGTCAAATTACCCCCCAAGTGGCACGCATAGCTGAGAATATATCTGCCACAGTGCTCATCATTTCAGTAGTTGGTTGGGGAGGCACCGTTGATTGAGTTTGAGGGATTGGTTTCTTTCCTTTGCCCTTGAGCCTTTTACCCACGCCTCTTTGATAGTCAGATCTTTGGCCTAGTACTGTTTCCATAACGTCAAACTGATAACCGAGCATCGGATTCGCATTCGGTCCCGCATCGCTGGGATTGTCGTTCCAGTCGCTTCCTATCAAGCTCCTTGATCAGTTCCTCCTATTTAAATCAAAATTATTAGAATATGTAATTAATATAAAATATAAATTTTAATAATAAATCATTTTAATCACTTACATAATCTTTTGCAGCTAATTCATTAACGAAAGTTCCAGACGGTTTTTTCACATGGATCTCCTTCCATGCTTCAACTACATGCTCTCCAGGAGGACCCCCCCTATACAAATATAAACAATTAAATTAGTTTATTATAAGAAAAAAATATTACTAACTATTAAAGAATTTTTTTTATGAAACATTTAACAATTAAAGAATTAATACATACCATTCCGTGGCGTATTGACGCCAACGATTTTGTGCCTTGCGTTGTTGGATATTTCATTAGTTGCCGATTCGATTTATATTTAGTTGAACGATTCAAAAATGCCTCGCTAACGAACAATTCGCAAACCGGTTTCCAAGTCTCGGTATTCAAGTAGTCAGGGGGGAATTTGAGAACTGTGTCCCAATCTTCTGGTTTTTTGTAATGTTGTTTGAAATGCTTGTGTCTGAGTGTCTTTCGCTCACTATACCGCTCCGCCATCACCGAATATAAAGTCCCCATAAGTAGGTCTCGATGGGGATTCCCATCGATATCAAAGTAGCACTATGTAATAAAAGTAATTTAAAATTATGTTAATTTATAAATGAGGACATAAAATTATTACAACTTTTAATAATTAAAAATCACTCACTCTAATTCGATTGAGCACTTGATCCTTGTATTGTTGGGGTACATCAGAAAAATTTAGATGACCACCCGGGCACAACATGCTTACTTGTTGGCCAAGAAATCGAACATAATTGGTTGCTTCAGTGCCAACAACTTTGCCTGTTTCAAGATCTACCTCCACCGGTAAGGGCTTACCAGCTTCTCTCCTTTTTTTTCGAGATTAGCGTTTGCGGCAACCCCACGACCCTTTCTGACCGGAGGTGGAACTATATATATTCGAGGGAAAAATAATTTTATTAGTAAATCATACATTCACTATTTATATTCAGAACTATTGTAGATTTGAAAAAATATGAAAACCTGCTTCACAAGACGACGGTACCCTAGAAGGATCAGGGGGATCCCTGCCATCACCATCCCCACCGTGGTATGTCGCTAACGTAGCTGACATTTTACTTTACTTTGAAGACGGAAAAAAATGTAAGAATTCACAAATGTGAAACACATAATTGAAATATCACACAAATGTTAATGCGAAAGAAATTAAATAGTCCTTTAATTGTAAAAAATTTTAGTAACAAATGTTTACAAAATAAAAGTTACACTGAAGAATCACTATCATTTCCATCATTCACTAAGTTTACATTTTCATCCTCCACATGTTCAACTAGTAAATCATCTACTTCTTCAGCAACATAATTTTCATCAAGTTCATTATTCTCTATCTCAGAATCCACTAACTGATCGGACGATTCAACAATTACTGGAGGTTCATTCGATTGCATAATCAACTCTCCAAGATCAACCGTCAACACAAAATTGGCAGAGTTAGAATCACTAACAACATCTACATCAGTCTCATCTTCGTTGTCAGTAATGTCCCAAATTTGTCGATGGCTAATATCTTCAACAACCTTCCAATCGCGACCTCTGAGTGGATCTTCAAGATAGAAAACTTGCTTCGCCTGGTTAGCAAGGATGTACGGTTCATCTTGATACCAATATCCACGAGTATTTATACTAGTTATATTATTTTCAGTGATTGTCTTCTTTCTTAATGGATTAGTGTTATACCATTTACATTCAAACAATGACACTGTATATGCACCAGTATAAGATATAGTGATTACATCTTCAAGTGTGCCGTAATAATTAAACCCTTCAGTTCCAGCAACAGTAACACCACTATTTTGTGTCTTCCGCTTTTGGTCTCGCTTTGATGCAATAAACCGAACACCATTCACTACACAACCTTCGTAAAATGTTGCTAAGTAATCGGACCCGGAAGCGAGAGCGAGTAACTCATCACCATTTTGTAAAGTTCCAAGCTTGTGCAACTCATATATCTAAATACATAAAATGTATTAATATGAGAGGAATATAAATGATTGAATTAAAACTTTACAATTTTGTCGTTATACCTTCTTATGAAACCACGAACGGAAAGTTTGCCTATGCAAGACATCGTGATTACCATTAGGATATTCATGCCTGATCTTGTCCAAATGTTCACTGTGAAGTATGATAATGTCAAGATACAATAGAGGGAGATAGAAAATAAAAACTAAAAATTTAATAAAATAATTTATAAAAATGTAACAAACTTACTCTAAGTAAGCTTGGATTTCAGGAGAATTTTGAAGAATGTACCACTCAGCTTTTGCACGACTGATATGATCAAGAGGCTTGATAAGTCCGCTAGTTAAAGGACGAGATTGAGAATTAAAAACTGAGAGATAGCGACAAACAGAAGGCGCATCTTCATTTCGATCAAGCCGATTAAATCTTGTTTCACACCCTTTAAAGTACATTGAACAAAAGGTTACTGCCTCATCAGCAACATAACCTTCTGCAATTGACCCTTCAGGACGTGCCTTATTTCCCACATAATTCTTCAATTTTTTCATGTACCTTTCAAAAGGATACATCCATCTCATAAAGACCGGGCCACCCAATATCGCTTCTTCAGGCAAATGCAATACCAAGTGTATCATTATGTCAAAAAAAGCTGGAGGAAAAATCAATTCCATCTTGCACAATAACATAATTAAATTATTTTGAGCATCCTCCATATCTTTTATATTTAGAGTTCTAGAGCATAACTGTCGAAAAAAATTACACAGCTGAGTAATAGTTGTTGCAGTGTCACGAGGTAGAAATTTACGGACACCAACCGCTAGTACTCGCTGCATAATGACATGACAATCGTGGGATTTTAACCCAATAATGTTAGACTCATCTGGAGAAACTTTGCTCTTTAAATTTGAACAGAAGCCATCGGGAAACTTTATTCCTTTAACAAACTGACAAAAAAGTTGTCTTTTCTCACGAGTCAAAACATAAGGAGCATGCGGTTTCATTAGCCTCCCATTCCCATCTTCATAAATCCACAACGATTCCCTAATACCCATCTTCTTTAAATCATGGCGCGCATTGGTTGTGTCCTTTGATTTATCATTATCCAAGATGGTTCCTAGGAGACTATCACACACATTCTTCTCAACATGCATGACATCAATGTTGTGTTTTAAAATATTCGTGCTCCAATACTCCAACTCGTAGAAAATACTTTTTTTCCTCCAATTATAATTTTCTGCAACTCTTCTACGTTTCACGCCCCCAAAATTTTCATGATGTCCGGGAATTTGGGGTTCGAGAATTAACTTGTGATAATATTTCTTCACAGGTAAATCGTCTTGGAGGAGGTCTTCTTTCAACTTTACCATCAAATCGAGTATCCCTTCTCATTGCATGGTTACTTGGCAAGAACCTTCGATGACCAACATATGATGTCTTCCCGATCACTCGAATGGACGTCGTGTCTTCATTACAAGTAGGGCAAGCTTTATAACCTTGACCACTCCACCCAGACAAGCTACTACGAGTAGGAAAATCATTCACTGTCCACAAAAGCGCAGCACGCATGGTGAACATCGAGTTGGTCGAACTATCTCTCGTTGCTACCCCATTATTCCACAACTCCTTTAATTCATCCACCAAAGGTCTTAAAAATATATCCATGTCTTTACCTGGAGATTTTGCACCAGGAATTAGGGTAGATAGCAAAAAATAATTATCTTTCATACATAACCAAGGTGGTAGATTATAGTTAGCCAACACCACTGGCCACATGCTGTATGCAAGACTCATGTTGCCAAATGGATTAAATCCATCAGCAGCTAACCCAAGTCGAACATTTCTTGGGTCCCTTGCAAACTCGGGATGTTTTGCATCAAAGTCTTTCCAAGCTAAACCATCGACCGGGTGTCGCAACACCCCATCATCTTTTGATTTTCCAGTATGATGCCATATCATGCTTTTCGCTGTAATCCTCGAACTATATAATCTTTTAAGTCGAGGTGTCAACGGAAAGTATCGCATGACTTTGCAATGAACTTTTTTTCCTTTCCCGTTCTCGGAAGTAACCCAACGACTAGTTCCGCAAACTGGACAAGCCTCCTTGGATGCATTCTCCTTATAAAATAAGCAACAATTATACAAACAGACATCGATATTATCATAACCCAAGCCTAATTTCTTCAATCTCTTTTTTGCCTCGTAGTAAGTTGATGGAATATTATTTTCCTTCGGAAACGCAAACTTTAAAAGCTTCAATAATTCTTCAAAGATGTTATTAGGAATTTTTCCCCTAACTTTTAAATGCAATAGCTTTGCTAAAAAGTTAAGAGATGAAATCCAATCACAACCGGGATACAATTCAGCTTCAATTTCCTCAAATAAGTCATCAAATTGTGGGTTTGTGGTTGGTTGTTCATCTTCTCCTTGCGGTTCCTCAGTTGTCGAGGGAAAGAAGTCTTCTAAAATAGGAATCATTTCATCCTCTGATTCAACATCTAAGCAATCGTTACATCAACGACGGCATCCTCAGGCTCCCCGTGATAAATCCACTTCTCATATCCTTGCATAAAACCTCAATCAAATACGTGTGCTCTAACCCTATCTATTTTTTCAAACCTACTATTTATACATCTCACACAAGGACATCGTATTCGTCCATCACAATCCTTATGTTCTGATGCCATTGCTAAAAAGGCTTGTAGACCATTCCAAAATTCATGGCAACCACGATTTCTGATTTTGGTCCAAGACTTATCGATTGTCGCCATCTACAATTTAGACGACAAATGAAGTATTAAATATTTAAATTTTTGTAAAGTCTTATGAAATTTTATGAGTACGAATTTTATGATATATTTTTAAATATAATTATAAATATGAATTATTATTGTTCTTTATTATTAATTTTTAAATTTTTGTAAAGTCTTATGAAATTTTATAAGTACAAAAGTTATGATATATTTTTAAATATAATTATAAATATGAATTATTATTGTTCTTTATTATTAATTTTTAAATTTTTGTAAAGTCTTATGAAATTTTATGAGTACAAAAGTTATGATATATTTTTAAATATAATTATAAATATGAATTTTGTAAAGTATTATGAAATTTTATGAATACAAATTTTATGATATATTTTTAAATATAATTATAAATATGAATTATTATTGTTCTTTATTATTAATTTTTTAATTTTTGTAAAGTCTTATGAAATTTTATGAGTACAAAAGTTATGATATATTTTTAATATAATTATAAATATGAATTATTATTGTTCTTTATTATTAATTTTTAATTTTTTGTGTTATTTTTATTATTTATAAAAAAATAAATTTATTTTCTAAATTTAAATAAATATCAAATAATTAAATTTTAAATGAATTATTATTTTTTGAAACTTAAAAATTAGTTATCAAAATTTAAACTAATTATATTATAAAAAAATTCATTTTACATATTACACTATAAAAATTCATTAAATTATTAAATTTTAAATTTTTAATTTTTAAATTTTTGAATTATTTATCATTTATATAAAAATAAATTTATTTTCTAAATTAAAATAAATATAAAATAATTAATTTTTACCACCTTAAAAATACAAAAAAAATTATTTTTTAAAATTCAAATAAAAGTTAATCCATTTAATTTAAATTTTAATTAAAATTAAAAAAATAAATCAAATCTTCTAATTAATCTTTTTAACTTTTAATATTTATATTATTTATTAAGTTACTAAAAAACTAATTATTATTATTTAAAAAAATCTTTTTATATATATATTAAGCTATAAACTAATATTTTTTTTTCTAATTTTTTAAATTTTTTTCAATATTCTAAATTTGCTAAATTTACTTTTCAAATTTTAGCAAACTTAACAACAAATTAATTTAATTTCAATAAAATCTAACATAAAATAAACAAATACAAATTACTAATAATACCAATCTGAAAACAAAAAGTATAACATATTACTAATTACTAAAATTAATTAAAAAACCTACAAATAACAACAATACAATATACAACAATGTTACAATATATAAATTATATATACATTAACATATACTATATATTTTCTTCAAAAAAAAAAACCATATACTATATATTTTATATACACAAATATATAAATAAAAAAAATAATATATACAAAATATACACTACACTATTATGTTTAAACTATTATATAAATATAATATATATATACAGATTAATATATACAATACATACACTACACTGTTATGTATAATATATATAATGTACAGTTTTTATACTTTACATAATAATACAATACAATATATATACTACACTGCTATATACATATATATATAAACTGTGGGATATGATTTTGTCCCATGATGTACTTTCCCGCAATGTATTCCGTGGTACATTAGAGGGGTCTCAGGGTACATTAAATGAGTGTCAGGGTACGTTTTTACTTTTTAACCCTAATTACCCCTAGATCAATCTCAGCCGTCAGATCAAATAATTCCCTCATCTGACGGCTGTCGTACATCACGGATTACAATCCGTGAAAGTACAATAACGGGACAAAATCATATCCCTATAAACTGTTATATACAAATATATATAATATACAGTTTTTATAAAGTATATATACACATAAAAAAATCAAAACTTATATATATACCCAATTATATATACACAAATATAGATAAACATATATTTATATATAAATATACCCAATTTTATATACAAAAATATATATACACACAGATTTTTCTATATAAAAACCTACATTTATAAACTCAAAATTATTTAAAACCTAAAATATATAACATTCAAATTTTAAATATACATTATATAAACCAATCTAAAACATAAAACTATATAATAACAAATCTAAAATAATAATAAAAAAAAAAACAATACTTACCTAAAATAACCGGTGGTGCGTCGGGGTGGTGGTACGTCGGGGTGGTGGTGCGTCGGGGTGGTGGTGCGTCGGGGTGGTGGTGCGTCGGGGTGGTGGTCCGTCGGAGTGGTGGTGCGTCGGAGATGGAGGCGGTGGGAATTTTCAGAAAAGGAGAAGGGGAAGGAGGAGGCGGTTAGGGTTATTTTTTGAGAGAAAATGGAAAAATGGGGATGAGGGGTCTGATGGGGTATATATAGTGTTATTAGCGGCGGGGTCAGTGTTATTAGCGGCGGGGTATTAGCGGCGGACCCCGCCGCTAATAACATTTAATTATTTTTTTATTTTTTTAAATAAAATACTATTAGCGGCGGGGTCCGCCGCTAATACCCCGCCGCTAATAGTTTGAATCACAATGGGCGGGATTTTTCCCGCCCACCTATTAGCGGCGGGGTATTAGCGGCGGACCCCGCCGCTAATAGTAATAGCGGCGGGCATTAGCGGCGGACAGCCCGCCGCTATTAATTTTTTTTTTAAAAAAAAAATTCCGCCCCCCAATAGCGGCCAAGCAAGGGCTCCGCCGCTAATAGCCCCATTATTAGCGGCGGAGGAGCTCCGCCGCTAATAGGCCCGCCGCTATTGGGGGAATTCTTACCCCTAAAATCTCAACCCGCCAACCCACCCGAAGGGTACCGGGTTGAACCCAACCCGCCCGAAACTTTTTTAAATTTTTTTTTTGCGGGTTCACTAGTTCGGGTTCGGGCGGATTGCTCGGGTTCGGGTCAAACCCGTTCAAAATGTTCAGCTCACCCTATGATTGTTTCATGCAATCAACTAGTACTTCGTTGATGGTGGAAATAACTTGAATTCTTAATTTATATATTTTGCTTATATTGTTTAAACTTGAGATCTTATGTCTGGTTTTGCCAAAATAGATGGGAATAGCTCAATTAGAAAAAAAAAAAAAAAAAAAAAAAAAAAGATGGGAATAGCTTTATTCCTTTACTAACTTAGGTGAATTCTCATTCTTAAAAGGTTTTTCAAAATAATATATACATATATTTATATATTCATTTATATTTATAATAAGCTAATAAAGCCGATCACACAGCATCATATACAATATTTGATTGAGTTAGCTGGCTTGTAAATTGGATTAAAAAATTTCATTTGATTAAATCTTCAAGCAACCTTTGGTTCTTTTTTTCTCTTTGATCCTATTCAACGAGTCGACATGTATATGAAATCATTAATCAACCCAAGAATATATATAACCAATAATTTAATGACGTGACATTATTGTTTGATTGGAAACACTAAAGAAAACAAAAGTTAAAGAATTATTGAGAGTGTCACGGTAAAACCGGAGATCTACATTAATTTTAGCAATAACTATATTGATATAATTATATGTATAGTTCACCGTTTTCATATTTACGCTACCATTTATAATTTTCACGAGCTCAATATTAAATAAATAAATAAATAAATAGGAACGACCCTAAAGGCAAAAGCATATACATATAGAAATCCACTTGCGACTAACCTAAATATCTAGTTATCTGCCACAAAAGTATAACCGAAAAAAAAAAAATATGGCCTTTGCATTTAAGTTCAGTTCTCCTTATTTACTATCTTCTTCAGTTTTCTTTTGTCTCCTTCTACTCATTTATTTTTCTCCCTTTAATCAACGAACCCGTTTTAGTACACTAAACAATCCTTCCTCTTCTTCTTCTAACTCAGTAGTATCAGAGAAAAACGACACCGTTTTGGATGCCACAGCGCCAGTTTTAGGAGAACTTAACAGGCAAGGATATCATGATGATCATGAGTTTCCAATTTCCCCAGCTTTGGCTCCTGAAAATATCAATATTATCCAAGTAAGAGCTTATTAATTAATCCTATATACATAGGTACTTAACAATTTATTATATATCACTTGAGTTTTCTTAATACGTTGTTTGAATTGATGAATAGAGGAAGAGAAATTATAGCAGTGTACATAAAATTGAAGATGAGTTGGCCAGAGCAAGAGCCGCTATACGCAAGGCAATTCTCACCAATAATTGTACATCTGATAAGCACGAGAATTATATCCCCACTGGCGATATTTACAGAAACTCCTATGCCTTTCATCAGTTGAGTCCTTCTTTTGTATATATATTAATCAAACTATTTTTTTTTTTTTTTTGTATTTGTTTAAGAATTGCATATGTATACCCCAAAACCTTTCAATAATGCTCTTTAATTTCTTTTTATTGAAAAGGTTGATAAAGAATTTAATTTAGGATGTTCCCTTTATAAAATATACTCTACTCTCAAGCCAGTCCTTGTTTTTTTTGGTGAAAGCAATCCTTTTTCAGCTACATTGTCCCACTAATATTCTCATTACATTACATTGCTCTTGCTAGGATTATAACATAGAATTATGAGCTTTATGAGTCATTATTATTATTTTTGAATGCAGGCATTATTATTATTATCAAGTTTTCCTCAATTAGGGTTAATTAAGTATTTAGGGTTACTCATAAATACTTAATTAAATTTATCTAAAAATATTGCTTAATTATATAGCATATGAGTTATTCGTGTATTTATACTTAAAGTTAAACCTTTAGCTAGCTTTCATGGGAGTAGTGTAAGCTTTAACACAACTGCAAGGTTCATAAAATTCAGAGACATATATTATGCTCCGCCAAAATATGGAGCATTATTCTTTGACACCCTTTCCTTACTGGTATTTTCAGTGTTTCTATACACGTTTACATTGCTTATATATGACTCCAAACTTTTGACTTGATTTTTCCCAAAAATATTATATTACATTTCTTTAATGTTTTATTATAAAATGCGTGCTTGTTTTATATAGGAGCCACATAGAGATGGTGAAGAGATTCAAGATATGGGCCTATAAGGAAGGAGATATACCCTTGTTTCATATGGGGCCCATGGTTAACATCTACTCAATTGAGGGCCAGTTCATGGATGAGATGGATGCTAGTGGGCTGAGCCCATTCTTGGCCCGTCATCCTGATGAGGCCCATGCATTTTATGTACCTATAAGTGTGAAGAGTATGGCTGATTTTCTATATGAACGGCCTAGACCTTATCTCTTCCATGGTCGAATGGTCCGAGTTTTCACTGATTATATCAACGTTGTGGCCCAAAGATACCCTTATTGGAATCGTAGCCATGGTGCTGACCACTTTATGGTTTCTTGTCATGATTGGGTATGTCATGCTATTATACTTGATGATTTACTATTTTATTAACACTAAAGGCTTATATAGTGCTGTAATGTTCAACATCATACACAAAAGGAATATACAGCTTAAGAAAATCTGTAAGCTGTATATTCTATGCTACTTCGTTCTTCACTATATAAAATAGCATAGAATATACAGCTTACAAAAGTACTTGTTTCTAGGCTTTCTTCTTCTAGTAGACCTTTGTTTTGTTTTCACACATAATAACTCATTCATAGACTTGACATGATTCATATATTAATACTACGATGCATGATGCTCTCAGCTTAATTATCTAGTTAAGATAACATTGGTATTTGTTTTATAGGCTCCAGAAATCATACGTGACGATCCAAAGTACTTCAACAATTTTATAAGAGTCCTATGCAATGCTAACGTATCAGAAGGTTTTCAGCCTATGAGAGACGTTTCATTACCTGAATACAACTTGCCAATGAATCACAAACTTGGACCACCTCCACTAGGCCAATCTCCGACAAACCGCAAAATCCTCGCCTTTTTCGCTGGCGGTGCCCATGGAGACATTAGAAAGTACTTGTTCGAGCATTGGAAGGATAAAGATGATGAAATCCAAGTTCATGAGTACCTTCCCAAAGGACAAAACTATAATGAAATAATGGGAAGGACCAAGTTCTGCTTGTGCCCAAGTGGGTCTGAAGTTGCTAGTCCTAGAGTTGTGGAGGCCATGTATGAAGGTTGTGTTCCTGTTCTCATCTCTTATAATTATTCCTTGCCTTTTGGTGAGGTTCTTGATTGGACCAAATTCTCCATTCAAATCTCACCCAAAAGAATACCTGAGCTTAAGAAGATCTTGAAAGCCATTCCTCATTCCAAGTTCTTGAAGTTACAAAAAAAGGTGTTACAAGTGAAGAGGCACTTTGAGCTCAACAGACCAGCTAAGCCGTATGATGCATTTCACATGGTGCTTCACTCGCTCTGGCTAAGAAGACTTAACATTAGGCTACCACATTGATTTACCAGGCTTTTTACACATTATCTTCTAATTGATTTAACTATGACCCCATTGAGTATATGTTTCTATTCCAGAAATAATAGAGATGCTTTAGATTCAATAAATCAGACAAGCAAACAAAGCAAATTTTGGTAAATGGCCTTCAAAATCACTAGAAAACATCATTTAGAAACTCTCTTGTGCAACTCTTCAAAGACTGATCATAATCAACCATACACCCTACAAAATTGCTATGAGAAATTTAATGCATCACCTCCTAAGTACATTGCTCTCCGTATCTGTGCAAGTGAGTATCTTTAAGTGTAGAAGCAAAACACTAAAGATGTTCAACCTACATTACCATTTTTTCACCAGCTCTTGCCTCCACAGGAAAACTTGTTTGGAAGACAATCTCATCATTTCACATTTCTAGAATTTATAATGTTTAACCATGTGGAAATTGAAAGGCATTAAAAAGTATTTATATGTGATTACCTGCAATCATGTAGATTTTCTCCAAATCACTGACCCTTTTCTTCACTTCTATCTTGTTCAAGCAATTCATGGTAAAAGTATAAAATGAGGAAACATAAACAAATGAATCTGTAATGACATATAATTTATTTTGAAAATGTGAATTGTAACAAATAAAGATATACAAGCTGGTTGGGTAACTCAATCAAATAAACTATTATGAATCATAGTTCCATTTTCTTTTATGCATGAAAAGAAATATGCAGAGCAATCTAATTTGCTCATTCCAGCTTATCACCAATATGTGATAGCATATAAACACGCTATCATCTTCGGTCTATGTTAAATAATTGTGTGGTTAAAAAGAAAAAAATGGGTCCACCATCGTCGAAGACTTGGCAATTAAGGGTACAAAATTACCCTACTCGGTGCTTGTCTCAGCACTTTCTTTCCTGAAAGCATGCAACCTTTCCTTCAGTTTCTTACTCTGTTCAAAGTTTTCTTTCCTCTTTAGAGCTTTCTGTGAACAATTCCAAACTCCTTAAAATCAACATACCATTAAAACTTGAACAATAAATAGACACTAGCTGAATAAAAACTCACTTCCTGTCGAAAGCAACGATCAAGCTTTATCTTGAGATCCGTACATTCACCAAAGAATTTACCAATAGGATGATCCAAATGACACTGCTGGAACAGCTCAATTATCTGCACAAAGCAGAAAATAAATATTGAAGCGTCAATCTATCTTTCTATCTTTCGCTGTTGTTTCATAAGAATTTTAATGTGTTTTGGCCTAAACAAGTTCCCAACCAAGTAATTCAGAAAAAAAAAAAAAAGTTCCCAACCATGTAATTTAGCAAAACAAATGTCTCATTAATAAGAAATCAAAAAAATTACTGCTAGGTGCATTCATCAATTATATTTCAAGGAAATGACAGTAAACAAACATGTCTTGGAAATAGTTTAAAGCCTGTTTCTTAATTGAAACAGTGTGACGTAGAGCAAGAAACATAGTGCTAGTTACTCAAAATTTTGAAAAATTCTGATTAATAATTTGGAGTGCCATGGTGCATAAACAAGAATCATCAATGAAAATACGAATCAAAAGATACTATTTGTTCTTTTGTCTACCTAATGTGATTTTATTTATTACCAAAAATGTACAAGAAGTTGAGGATCCCAGGCGCACCTTTGATACATCAACAATTTCAGAGGACTTTAAATGTTCTTGGACAACCACATTTGCACCATATTCACGGACTAGAAAAGACATTGCCATTATGAGTATAGGATTTAAGATGGTGCATTTTGGGCTGTTTGAAGCTTTAATTGGAGAAATAGCCAGAGAACCCCCTATTGGTGGTTACAAGAAAATAAATCAGTGCTATTATAGTTATGAAAGCTGTGGAATGGTTGGGCTGTATGAGGAAAAAATTCTTAGAAAATTTAACATCTTTTAGAAAGAAATCTGGCAAAATTTTAAATCCTGGGCAGCACTTTAGTTGAAGAGTTTAAGAATTTTGCTTGTCCTAGGTCATTAAGAATTTGGGAGATTGTTCTAGTTTAATAATTTATGTTTTTATTTTCCCCTAGGAATTCTTTGTTTCGCTTGCTCTTTTCAGCAATATTTCTAACCAATATAAATATAAAAATAGATCATATTCACGTACATATATCTAGTATGAAGTAATATGTAAAGATCTGGTGCTATATATTCGAAGGACTATACTAAACAACAAATACATAAAACCCCAAAATTGAAGGGAAAGAGAAGACAGTGAAAAATGGACTCACTTCGGCACACATGGGATGCTTGTGAAGCGTTAATGGAGGATGCATTATTACTCCTTCCTCAATCCAATTGAACAAAATGCAAGCAAGCTTGAGATTTTGTCAATTGAGAGGGGTTTAGAAATTAGAAGCAGAGGAAGACGGTGGTTGGTTGCTTCTAGAATCTAGATAGTAGAGAGTGGGTCGGGTCGAATTTTTTTCATCTGTTTTGTTATAGGATTCGGGTTCGGATACAACCCGAATCTAGCGGCCTTTTCGTACCCAAACCAAGTACTACTACTAATAAAATTTTTTTAAAGTAGTAAAAATAAAATAAAAGTTCTTCAACGAAGACCAGCTTTGGTTGAAGATGAAGTGTTGAAGCCATTAAAGTAGTAATAATAACATAAAAGGAATCAGCGAAAAGGAGGCCAAAAAATTAGCGAATTGGGTTTTTGTATGGGTGAGAGACCTGAAACACGGTTTCGTTTCGGCTTCTACTTCACGAGAGCCCAGAATCTCATTTGCTTCGTAAGGTGATTTTTGGTCGATAAATTGATCTGGGTCTGGTTCAAGTTAAGAAATTTCGGTGACCCAGAATAAGCTGAATTTTTCTGAATTAAAAAAAATGGCTTCTCTGTCAAGCACAGGGGTAGCTCCTCTAATTATACCCAGTGATTCTCTCCGGTCTGTTCTGTTCGGAAGAACAATGCTTTATAGCGGTTCTAGGCAGAAGAAAGTGCACGATAAGATCATTTGTTCTTGCATGGCGCCTCCCCAGAACTTGAGGAATGATGGGTCCTTTGCTACCAAATTCAATGTAAATACTTTGCCCCTATTTTAATATAGCTTTTGCTTTCTTTCTAGCGTTATTCTTTCATGAGAATTCCATTAGATTGGTTTGAACACCTTTTTAAGCATATGTTTTAGTTCGAGCTAGTTGTCTTGTTTCTGTACTAGTGATTGAATAATTCATTTATTAAAAGCCATATATGGAGTGGAGGTGAACTGTGAAACTTTGATTTATGGACATTTCTGCTGAAAATTCATTGATAATTGTTTTGCACTCTGATTTGAAGCGGTTCTGTTCTTATTGGACTGACAGAGATTATGTGGTTAGGATTCATTTAAGTCAGGTGAGTTGAGCAGGGTTCGGGAGCCTGATTATGGTGATTCTGATGTTCTAATTGAGTGTCGAGACGTCCATAAATCATTTGGAGAGAAGCATATATTGAGAGGTGTGAACTTCAAGGTGAATCTAATTTCATCTGTTAAAATACCAAATCATTGTCTATTTTATTTTCTGGTTGATGATTTTTGTGTAGTGTTGCATTACATTTTCTTATATACTGTTGCCTTTTCTCTTGTATAGATTAGACATGGTGAAGCTGTTGGGATAATTGGGCCATCTGGTACTGGAAAATCTACAATTTTAAAGATTATTGCAGGACTTCTAACCCCAGACAAGGTAATTATTTGGATCAGGCTTTCCCTAGAGTGTCCTTACTCAATTAAATCATCTTTATCTTAATTGAGCTTTAGAATTTTGAACATTATAGAATTGCTTGATCTCATTTGTTGACTCTACTTACTATTCAATGAGCAGGGAGAAGTTTACATTCGAGGCAGAAAAAGAGCTGGTTTGATTAGTGACGAGGAGATTTCTGGGCTACGAATTGGATTGGTAAATATTGTTTAAAACTTATGTAGTTTAATGTATAGTTGGTTCTCACATTATGTAATTTATAATGCACTGGTCTATAATTTAACAGGTTTTCCAAAGCGCGGCACTTTTTGATTCTCTCACAGTTCGGGAAAATGTTGGTTTCCTCCTGTAAGAAAACCTACACTACCCTTGTTTTATTTAATAGCATCTCTTTAAGTTAGATTTTGTGATTTTAATATTGTACTCCTAAGATAAGTGATACATTTGAGTTTTGTTGGATAGATATGAGAACTCAAGCATGCCTGGTGATCAAATTTCAAAGCTTGTGACAGAAAGCTTGGCTGCTGTTGGATTAAAGGTAATATTCTAGCTATAAATGTCTAATTATTCTGACAGAATAGAAGTTACATTTCCAAAAGCCCATGTGCTGCTTTTACTAGATTTTGGCCTTTATAAGGCGTCCTGTGGTTCTGTTTCTCACATGCACTAACCTTGATTTTTGTTCTCTATATCCCATCAGGATGTGGAGGAAAGGATGCCTTCTGAATTGTCTGGTGGAATGAAAAAAAGGGTTGCATTAGCTCGATCGATTATTTGTGATACTTCAAAGAAAGCTATAGAGCCTGAGGTATGGTTTGGTTAGTGCATAATAGCTTGCAAGTGTATGGTTTTTACTCAATCAGCCTTTTTTTCTATTATGCTTGATATTGTTGGAAACAATTTTGTAGACGTCCCCACAGTGTGTGTAGGAAAGATACTCCTTATATTACCATGCTAATCTAGAATGGAGAGTTGGATTTTTTTTTTACATAAAGCACTCATGTTGATATAAACAGATTAAAACCTTTTGTTTGATTGAAAAAATGGAAGGAAAAAAGTTTATTTCAGTCCCCCTTTTTTCCTTTTATCTCTTTCCAAATCCAGCTAAGTGGACGACCTGTGAATAAAGTAAGAGAAAGTAAGAGGAATTCTTTGAATTTGAGAAATCATCAAACAACTTTGTTGACAATTATTTGTTTGGTCAGAAGAGACCTCCAACTATTCTTTTATTGGATTAGTGAACAGTTTCAATATTTTTATATTCAAATATGACCAGAGAGGACAAACTCATTACATAAAAAAAAAATATTGTGAATTCTGATATGTATCAGATGTAATTGAGTGTGAAAGTCAAATTAATTGAAAGATTCATGTTTGGTTCGGGGAGGAATCGTGGAAGTTTTGGAATGGAAAGATGATTTACTTTCATTAAGTGTTTAATTAGATAATCGAAAACGTAAGATGTTGAAGACTGCTCAGTGTATGTGTACGAAAAGTACTTCATATTTTATGGGTGTGTTTAGTTTTATTCTTTGTACATTGTACACTTTGTTTATAGATTTCAACACGGATGAGTGGCGCATGTTGATCCTTACACATACGTTTCCATACATATCCTCTAATATACATAATATTTTCATGTTGATTTGGCAAAGGCAGCTCAATGTTTTAGTGTCTTCTGACATTCTTCTAAATCCTTTTAAACAGGTTCTTTTATATGATGAACCTACGGCTGGGCTTGATCCTATCGCATCTACTGTTGTTGAAGATCTCATCCGATCTGTACACATGAAAGGCGAAGATGCAGTTGGGAAGCCTGGGAATATTGCATCATACGTGGTTGTCACCCACCAACATAGTACCATTGGAAGAGCGGTTGACAGGTTACGCTTTAAATTTCAATAATATCTCCTTTTCACCATGTTGATTTCTCTTACTTGTATGCTTAAGTAAACAGCTAGTTCATTATATTATTATTATAGGTTAATATTTCTTCACGAGGGTAAGATTGTTTGGGAAGGGATGACTCATGAATTTACAACGTCAACAAATCCATTTGTCCAACAGGTAACAAACAACAACAACAACCTAAGTCTGTCCTTCCATTCGCATGGCTACTAACATCATTCGACGTGTTGAACATTTCGTAACTCAAGACTTTGTGATGATGATTTCAGGCTTCTAATGTTTTTTAGTTTTCGCCTTTCGTCTTTTCAGTTTGCATCTGGGAGCTTGGATGGCCCAATTAAGTACTAGCCTTGGCAAATTGAGTCTGCGGTGCTGTTGTTAGTAGTCATCTACTTGGATTCCTAAATACTGAGAAATTAGCAGTGAGAACTTGTATGGAGCTAGCCCTTTTGCATACTCAACAAGAAATTCGAGTTTAAGCAATTGAGTTCTTGATGCTTGATGAGAAAGAGAAAAAAAAAAAAGCCACACTTTTTGGGTGCCAACTCGATTCAGAAGAGCCTGCTGAATCGACATTACTTACACATATAATTTGTTGTATTCTTAGGCCGGTTAGATGATTCAACCATTTGATATTGTTAGTGACATTTAAAATGAACTGTTCTTTCTACTGTAGTTCTATAAATTTATAAAATTCCGCTGATTTTATTATTTTTCATCGAACTATATCAATATTTTTTGCAACAACTTTTTAATCTTGTCAATGAAAAACAGTTACATGAAAATAAGGCTAAAGGGTAAAGGAATGGCCTAACTTTTAACTACAGTACACAGGTCAAGAGTTCTAGACAACTTTATAGAAAAAGGGGGTAAAGAACTCCAATAATAATTACAAAGACTTGTTCATAACATTGATGTCAAACTATATATATAGCTGCATTTTCACAATCAGAAACAGCTTTTTGATAAACATGGAAGAACAAATTAGGAGAGACTATTTGATCATCGCAAGAAAACTCAACTTGTTGTCTAGAGAAAAAGAAAAAGTAGGCTGCAAAACTTTACGTTTCTTCTCAAACCTTTGTCTGGAGAATGTAGTTCCTTGCTCGAGCAGAGCAAAAGATCGTAAAAATCCCAAAGTAGAAGCTAAGAGAAGTGCTTAAACCAAAAATCCACAAAGAAATCATGCCGTTAGCGATCAGGCCGTCAGCGTTGTCGTCCTCAAAGGCCTTCCCCGGAACCACTGGAAGGCCGTCAGAGTCGCACCCTCCACCAGAGGACTCCACACACAAGCCTGGGTTTCCGGCAAATGCGCCAGGAAACCTCAAATATGCTTGCTTCTTGGGAACAAAACCAGAAAAAGAGTTGTATGACAGATTTAAAAGCGTCAGATACTGAAGGCTGGAAATGTTTCCTGGGATATGACCTGACAAAGAATTATGGGACAAGTCCAAGGCTCTTAAGCTCTTCATCTTCTCCAAACTTGGAACATGTCCATTAAGAAAATTGTATGATAAATTCAGATATTCTAAACCTTTCAGTCCAAATAAACCAGCAGGAACTTCCCCACGTAGCATATTACCAGATATGTCAATTCCAACCAGTGAAGATAGAAAATAAATGAACCGTAGTTCACTACTACCAGAAACAAAGATTGAAACTTTGGTGCCCAAATCACGCCATGTGATCCTTTGTTCCTTTGGAATTTTACTGATGTCTCCTCTGTTGTTGAAGTTTAAGCTAGTATTGAAGTTTCCATCTGGTAGGAAACCAGAGAATTTGTTTCCTGACAAATCCATCATTTGGATTGCTTCGAATGTGAACAACCAGCTTGGTAAACTTCCATTGAAATTGTTGTGAGCTAGGGAGAGATACCTGAGACTTGTCCATTTGGTTATGGCATCATTTAACATTCCAGACAGATGGTTTGAGCTGAAATCTACAATCTCCAGCGACTTACAGCCTGCCAAAGTTAATGGGATTTCACCAGAAATCTTGTTGTTGCTAATGTCCAAGATCTTCAAGCCGTCCAACGCATCAAGCTCCGGTTGGATTTCACCAGAAAGATTATTGTCATTGAGTTTCAATGCAAGAAGCTGAAAACAACCCACAATGTTCAGTGGAATTGAACCTGTTAAGGAGTTGTGTGACAGATCAATCACTTGGAGATAAGTTAAGTTTCCAATTCTAGCTGGAATCTCCCCAACAAGAAGATTGTGTGAAAGAAACAATGCCTGTAAGCTTTTCAGTTCTGTTATCTTTAAAGGTATTTCACCCGAAAAGCGGTTGTGAGACAGGTCAAGAAGGAGAAGCCCTGATTTATCTGTTGTCACTGCAATCTTGCTTGGAAGAGGACCTGATAAATCATTGTTGCTCAAGTCCAATACAAAAAGCTTCTCTGAAAACACAAGTCTAGGTGGTATCTTATAAGCCAAATGGTTGAATGAAAGGTTTAGAAGGGTCAAACTCGTTAGTGAAGCCATACAAGAAGGTATTCCCCCTACAAGTGCATTGTTAGCCACATTCAAGACACTGAGAGACTGAACTGAAGCTGAGAAACAAGGCAAGGTACCCGAAAACCGGTTGGAGCCAAGGTTGAGAAAAACTAATGGCTGATGAAAATCAGGAAGACTACCAGATAAATTATTGTTCCCAAAGTCCAGATGCTTCAAAGACTCCAAGTGCAACAACTCTTCAGGAATTTCACCTAGAAAAGAGTTAGAATCCAGAGCAAGTTTCTCCAACTTGGTTGAGAAATTACCAACCCATCTAGGAACAATGCCTCCCAAATCCTTGTTACCACTCACAACGAGCTCTGTTAACTGGCTAAGCCTCATGAGTGTGTTAGGCAGCATACCATGAAACCGATTGTGACTAAGATTAAGACTTTTAAGATTCTGCATATTACCAAAACACGAGGGGATTGGGCATGTAAAATTGTTTTGAGACAAAACCAACTGTTCAAGAAAAGGAAGTTTGCAGAAATTGGGGTGAATTTGGCCTGACAAGTTCATGTTCACCAAGTTAATTGAAACCACATGACCAGTCTGGTTCTCGCAAGTGATTCCAGTCCAGTTGCTACAGTTAGACCCAACCCAACTAGACAAACTCCGACTAGGATCTTGCACCCATGACTTGAACAGTAAAAGTGAGCCTTTTTCATCTGAGTCAATATCAACAGACTGAGAAACCATGGAAGACAGCAAAATCACCAATATGAGTGGCACTACATGCAATTTTAGAGCTTTACAAGTCCAATAAGCCAAAACCCGTTTCTTTCCCATTATAAAAATCTGGATAGGAGTAAAAGGTTTAAGAGGAGTAAAATGGAATGAATGGATGGAAGCTTAAACCTTTCTTCTTCAAGCAAAATCTTGGACAAGTGTAAGTTTCAACCAAACAACAAACAACAAGTTAAGGATTCATACATATACAGAAAGAAAGAGTTGCATATGAGGAAGAAATGAAAAGGGTTAGCTGGAACAGTGAGAAAGAATGTACCTTTACTCTCAAGTGTGAGAGAAAAGAGAACTACATAAATTCTCTTTCTTTGGGGTTTTAGAGTAAAAAAGAATAAACAATAAATATCAATTACATGATATGATTTGATATATCTATAGCTCATTAAAGTAAAGTGAGATTGGAGGAATCAAAACCTTTCTCTCTCTTCCCTCTTTAACCTTTCCTTTTTTCCTTCTCTTTAATAACTACACCAGAGAGAGAAAGAGTGAGCAAATCATGGAATAGTATGTATATATGGAACTTCATCCAATCCATGTATGGGCTACTACATTCCTTTTCCTGCGCGTAGTTTCCCGCTCCTTTTGGGCTGACAAAAGCCTAGAGTTTATTGGGCCTTACTTTGGGCTCCAATGTTTAAGTAGAAATTCACGGAATAAGTTGAAAAATACCATTTTTTTTTGTATCCATTAATTAAAAATACTCTCATATTATATTTTATTAAAATATACCCACTTTTTTAAATAAATTTCCCTATATACTCTCACTCTCTACTTAAGTCTAGCATATAATTTACATTAACCTAAAGAGTTAATGGGGACATCATCTATAAAAGTGGGTATATCTTAAAGTATATAAAGATGGAGGTAAAAATTAAAACAAATAAAGTAAAGTGGGTATACCATGTAATTTTCTCAAATTACACCATATATGGAAAAATTATAAGAGTTTAATTTTTTATGGCATAAATAAATAGGGTATTTTAGAAAAATACTGGATTTGGGGTAATACTTTTCAATTTTACTGCCACACGGCAGAATTAACATTTATACTGTCCTCCTTTTTTTTTTTTCTTTTATACTGTCAATACCAAAACAATAGTATGATGCCTCCATCTTTGACAATCACAGACATAACCACCACAACAACACCAAGACAACTAGAAAATAACCATTAATTCCGACAAGATTGAACAAAAGCAGTAAAATCGACGTCAATAAATAATCATGGCAAAACAACGGTAAAACAACACTAAAACAATCAAACAAAACAAAAGAAAAAAATGATTAAAAAAAACAAACAATCTGCTGCACAACCTCAACACCAGATGCAAAATCAACTATATTTGCAAGTCTATTCCTAGAAAATTATAATAAAAAAAACTACTAAAACAACACTGAAACAACACAAAAACAAATGAAGCAAATATAACTACTTAGAAAAATATAAAAGAAACACACACCTCAAAACTCTCTTGTGAGTGAGCTCGTCAAATATATTTATAGGAGAACCAAAAGAAAAAAACCACAAAAATAGCCAAAGAAAACGAAGAAGAAATGTATTTATAGCCTCCATCTTCCACACTCACATACAGAACCATTACAACAACACGAGAACATCCAGAAAATACCTATTAATTCCAGCGAGATGGAGCAAGGGCAGTGAAATCAGCATCAAATAAATAAATCATGAAAAACAATAGTAAAACAATACTAAAACAAATAAAACAATAAAAGAAAAAAATGATCAAAAATTAACTATGTTGTGCACATCCTCAATACTAAATGCACTATATTTGCAAGAAAGTTCTAGAAAATTAGAACAAAAAAAAACCACACTAACTCTTATATTTTCAAAAAAAAAACATAACTAAGAACTTCAAAAAATTACAAAAAAAATAAAAAGAAAAGAAAAGAAGATGAAGAAGAAGAACTGAACAAATGAATGAAAGGAATGAGCTTTGTAAGTTTTTGAAATAGTGAAGAATGGAGAGAAGAGTTTTATGTAAAGTTTTTGGTTGATGGTCTTTATCTTGACACCAATCTCAAGAATTTTTCTATAAACATCAACCCACAAAAAGAGATAGAGAGAGAAACAAAATACATTTATAAACTTGGGAATGGGAATCACGTGGGTGATGGGTGAGTTGTCTTCAATTTCAAATTTAAGTAATAATAAAGTTGTCAAATCATCCCTTTTTAAAGCACCATTATTTTAAAAAATGAAGAGGTTAAACCTCATAAAGACACCTATAAGCCACATAATATATAAAACCCTATACTAATGTCCATATCTTTGAATCAAGGCAGTATACTGCCAAATTAAAAAAAAAAAAAAAACAGTAAAAATGTTATTTTGAGCGTGTCACAGTATAATTGTAAGATTATTGGAAAAGTTAGTAAATGATGTAAATTTCCCAATAAATAATGCTAAAGGGTTATGAGTTTTTTTATTTTTTACATTTATATGGGTTTATTTTATGCCATATTTTTGTAAAAGAAGATCGAAATTCCATATTTGTAAATAATAATAAGTTTTGTCGGAAAAGTTGTCAGCGTCGGAAAAGTTAGTGTCGCCAAAAAGTCACCGGAAAAGTCACCGTCGTCGGAAAAAGTCACCAAAAGTAGATGTCTCAAATATAAACAAAAATAAAACCGGTTCTATAACATCATGAATGAAAATAAATAACACAAAATAACTCAAACCGGTTATAATTGAAATATAAATCGGTTCTGTAACATAATGAATAAAAACAAATAAAATAAAGTAACTCAAACTAATTAAAATTAAATTAGAACCAGTTCTATAACAATGTTATAACGAATAAAAACAAATAACATGAAATAACTCAAACCGGTTATAACTAAAAATAGAATCGGTTATATAACATAATGAATGAGTATTTTGTGGTAGATATGGTATGGGTGTAATTATTTGGTGGGTTAGAGCATGTTGAATGGATATTTTTGTTTGAGCTATTTTATTTAACTGATTTTTGTGTGAGAGTTTTTATCTTAGTTGCTTTACGGAACCAGTTTTTTTGTCTTAAATTTTTACTAGTTGATAAATATAACCGGTTTCTTTATATTATATTTGAGTTATTGTGTGTTATTATTTTTGTTTATTTATTTTTTTATGGAATTCGTTCTTTTCATATTTATGCCTCAATTTTTTTTGAAATTGATCTCCATTCTTTTTTTTTAAAAAAAAAATTATAATCGGTTTTATGAGGTTTTTTACTGTAGAACTAGTTTTGTTTTTAATTCAGTGTTTTAGGAACTGATTTCCCATGTATTTTTTAATTTTAATCGGTTTGAATTATTGTGTGTTACTTGTTTGTATTCATTATGTTATATAACCAGTTCTATTTTAGTTATAACCAGTTTTGAGTTATTTTGTGTTATTATTCATTATAACACTGTTATAGAACCGGTTCTATTTTAATTATAACTGGTTTGAGTTATTTTATGTTATTTATTTTTATTTATTATGTTACAGAACTGGTTATATTTCAATTATAACTGGTTAGAGTTAGTAGTTTTTATTTATAGAACCTGTTATATTTTTAGTTATATCTGAGACATTTACTTCTAGTGACTTTTCTGGTGACGGTGACTTTTCTGGTGACTTTCCGACGACGGTGATTTTTCCAGTTACTTTTTCGGTACCGGCGACTTTTTCGGCACCGGTGATTTTTCTGGCAAAATTTATTTTTGTTTTACAAATATGGGATTTTCACTTTTTTTTTACAAAAAAATAGCATAAAAAAACTCATATAAATTTAAATAAAAAATAATAATAATAATAAAAAAATCATAACCCTATAGTGTTATTTATTTATGCCATAAAAAAAGTAAACTATACCCTCAATTTTCATATTTATGAAAATTCCCCAATGTTTAATACAACTAAATTCGAAACTTGTGGGCCATGAATATTGGCCCTAGTCTGTCAAAACCTCAATGTTGGGGAGGAAATACTTAATATTTGCCAGTTGTTCAAGCTATAAATTACGTTTATACTGTGTACATTTTACATTTATACTTTATTTTTTAAAAAAAAAATATTTTTATGCTGTTTGAAATATATTTGTTATTTTTGTCACTTTTTTTTTCTTCTCAGTCTGATCACATGTTACTGCTATTTGTTATCTTATCATTTCTTTTTTTTTTTTTCATTATCACCTTCATTCTTAAGCTCTTCATCTCATTTTCATTTCTTTTCACATTTTTATTTTTTCTTTTTTTGTTTGAAAAATTCAGCCACGATCTAAAGAAAGATAGGAACGGGTTCTTATTTTTGAACTCCATTCCACCCTGATTCAATTATTTTCTTTCGAAAAAACATTTTTTCTTTCCTTTTTTTATCTTTCTTTGATCAGCATTCCCTTATAAATACTTGTCCTTCCCGTTAATAGATGTTACCCGTTCTTGTTCTTCTTCCCCAATCGTAAAAAAACCTCAAAAATCTCTTAAAAAAAGTTCGAACAAGTCGGAAATGGGTAAGAAAGGCATTGCTAAGAAATTTTTTTTAAAGATGATCTTCCTAGCCCTACATTCTCTATTTCTTCAAATAGAAAGTTAAGAAAGTTACTAAGTGATTATGAATGTTTGAAAGTGTTTATTGAAGATTCAAATTCTAATTTTTAGAAAGAAGATGAATATGTCGAGTTTGAGATAGTTCCAAAAGTATTTAGCTTTATTTTTTTTTTATGGTTGGTGAGGTAATGGTACTTTTTTAATATGAATGTAGTTGTTTTATTTGTTTAGTTTGTGTGTGTGTTTTCTGAATGTTTTTTTTTTTATTTTATGGAATCTGTTGTTTTAATGTTATTTTAGGGTTTTTGTACGTGATTTTTTTTCTTACTGTTTTTAATTTGTGATTTTGTTAATCATTCTCTATTTTTAAATTTTTTTATTGTTTTGTTGTTTAGTATTTACTATTTGGTGTTTAGTATGTTATATTTGATTTTTTATGCTTTATACGGTTGTTTTGTTGTTGATCTGAGTTGTTTTTTAAAAATATTTAGGGTAAGGGGAAAGTTTCTAAGTCAAAGGTTTTCTTTGATGGTGATGTTGAAGTTCCCACTGGTAAAAAAATTATTGAGGTATTGTATTTTTTTTTTTTCTGGATTGTGATTTTTGTTGTTACTTTTTTTTTTGTTGTGTTGCTGTTATTTTCAGTTGTTTAATAGGATTTTTATTGCAATTGTTGTAGTAGTGGAGTCCTAAGTACTTGCGCTCTAATTATTACCATTCAAAAGTTATCTATTGTGGATATTATAGGATCATTTAGGATACTTTAAGAGTTTAACTCCTCGCCAAGAAACATTTATTTGATCATTTATAAACTAAATATATAAGAGCTTTAGAAATAATAAAATACAGTAATAATTAAGATAGAGATTTTTACGTGGTTCTAGTATTAATTAACCTTAGTCCACGAGTCAGTCTATTAGCCTCTAAGGACGTATTTGATATGTTTTATAGTATTTTGCAAGAAACCCTAACTTTGTTGCTCTGTGTTTCTCTTGAAGAAGACGAAAGCTTAGAGCAATTTCAACAGAGTTTCAGCTATCTAGGTTGTGATCCCCCTTTCGTATAGAAATAGAAGGGTATCTATAGGTAGTGAGGTGGATATGGACATGCCCATGACCCGCCTAAGGTTTCTACTCAAAGCCCACTAATGGGGTAAATTACATGCAAAAAGAGCTGACTATTGGGCTCCTTGCAAGGAATTATGCTTGTGCATTGCAGAAGCTGGACAAAAGGGGACCATTGTGTTGGATTTTATGCCCTAAATAAAACTCATTTCAATATAATCAGATTTACTTATTAATATAGATCAGAAATAAAATTTAATGTTGCATGATTCACATGATTTATTTCGTGATTATATGTACATAATGTATGAATTCGTCTGAAACCCTTTTCACATACTTCATCCTGTTTATTGTGCTGTCGACACATTGGAAAGTAAACATGACTATGTGAATAAAGTTTCCTAGATTTATCAGACATAGGGTTTTACTGATATGATAATCTACAACAGAGTTTACTTGCATTTGGAGAAGTGCTATGTTCTTTCCAGAGCATTGGTTAAAGTAAAGCTCAGGTTGGATGCATGGAGTATGCATCGGAAGGGACCGATATTGAACTTTGACTTAGATTTATTAAACTTACCGTAATATCTATTCAAGTCAATATCGCCTAGTTGATCCTAGATCAAATGTTCTTAATCCTGTTATGATTAGGCTCAATCTTGAAAGGCTATTCGTGTTCTTTGATTTGTTAGTTAAGCCTACTTTTAGGTCAGGGTGATACGTACATTTTGGGAACACGGTAGTGCAATTGAGTGGGAGCGCTAGCATAAACATGGAATCTATAGCTTCTATCTGGCGAATAGTAAGCAAAAGATGATCTCCTTCGAGCTTGACCAAACGAACATAAATGGTAGAGTACTCATTTCACATAAGCTGAAATATCATTTATACGGGATCAAGTGTTTTAAGGATAAAATACATTTTAGGGTGTAACGGTAATCTAATCCCTTTACAGTGTAGATCATTCATATAGAGGATCATTGATCACATTAGGATTATAACAATGGATAACTAATGATGCATCTATATGGTGGAACATATAGAGCATTTTATATACTGAGAGTGCAATTCTGAGTTCTATGCGTGGATTCAACGAAAAATTAATAAGTTAGTGAATTTTAGTGCTAAATTCTTGATCTACTTATTGGAAGCTCGGTTATATAGACCCATGGTCCCCGCACTAGTTAAGATAATATTGCTTGTAAGACTCATATAATTGGTTTTGATTAATCAATTATAATTCTCAAATTAGACTATGTCTATTTGTGAATTTTTCACTAAGTAAGGGCGAAATTGTAAAGAAAGAGTTTTAGGGTCATATTTGTTAATTATGATACTTTGTATGGTTCAATTAATAAATATGATAAATGACAATATTATTTAATAATTATTTATAGTTATTAAATAGTTAGAATTGGCATTTAAATGGTTGAATTAGAAAATTAGCATTTTTGAGAAAATCAGATGCAGAAAAGATAAAACTGCAAAATTGCAAAAAGTGAGGCCCAAATCCACTAAGCATGGCCAGCCACTTTTGTAGGCAATTTAAACTGATATTTTCATTATTTTAATGCCAAATAATTCAAACCTAACCCTAGTGGAATGCTATAAATAGATAGTGAAGGCTTCAGGAAAATTACACTTCTCTTCTGACACTTCTAATTCAGAAAAAACTGAGCCTCTCTCTCTCTCCCTATCTTTGGCCGAACCCACTCTCTCTTTCTTCTTCCTTAAATTTCGAAATTCTTAGTGTAAGAGTAGTGCCCACACACAGCAAGTGATACCTCAATCATAGTGAGGAAGATCGTGAAGAAAGACTTTCAGCAAGAAGGAGGTTTCAGCATCAAAGATTCAGAGAAAGAGATCCAGGTTCAGATATTGATAATGCTCTGCTATAGAAAGGAATCAAGGGCTAGATATCTGAACGGAAGGAGTCATATTGTTCCGCTGCACCCAATGTAAGGTTTCCTAAACTTTATATGTGTTTATTTCATCGTTTTAGAAAGTTCATATTTAGGGTGTTAATAAACATACTTGTGAGTAGATCTAAGATCCCTGTAAAATAATTCCAAAAACTGGCCTCAGAGCCATGGTAATTGATTTACTTGCAAAAAATTTGGACTTTAAAACGATTGTTTGTTTGTTTTTGGATGGTATCATGTTGTATTGAGTGTTATTTGATGATTGATTGATGTTTGTGAATTTTCGTTAAAAATAATTGAATATCTGTTTCTGTAATTATTTTTATTGGATAGTATGGAAAAAATTAAGCAAGTTACTTTTTTACAGAACTCAATTTCGATTTAATTTGAATTAGTTATGATTTTTTGAAGTTTCAAAAAAATCGGAGTTGTGCTGAAATTTTCATGCGATCGCGAAAACTGTCCGTACAGCTCACAATCTTTTCGTTTTTCTTCGTTTTTTCATGTTTTTTCATGGAATTAACTTCCGATTTTTTGTGTAGTTCTGTATTTATACTATTACTATTCCTAATTCAATTCTAGTTATCATTCTGAATTAATTTAATATTTTTTAAATTTAATTCAAGATATTAGTGTAATTTGAATTTAAAAATAGTTAGTATCTATTTTTTTTGCTTAATAATCTATCTTATTTTTTAAATTTGATTATATCTTATCTTATTTTTAAATTTAAGGTCAGATTTAAAATATTTTAAATTAAATTTTTTTTAAATAATTTGACCTTATTTAAATTTAAAATAAGATAACTATAATCATGTAATTTTAAAAAGATGTAAGATATTTTGCTAACTTTTAAATTTTGTTATTTTATTTATTTAAATTACATTTAAAATCTGAAAAAGATATTCATTTATCTTTTTTAATTTTTTATTTAATTTTTATTTATAAAATAACATTTAAATTTTAAAAGTAGTTAGCAAATTTTGAAATGATATTTAGGTTGGTTGAAACCTAATTTTTCAAAATTGTAGGTTTAATTTTAAATTTAATTTTTTTTTTAAATTTTCGAAATTTTTTATTTTATTTTAAATTTTCGAAAATAAATATTTTATTTATTTAATTAATTATTTCAAAATTATTTATTTATTTAAAATTAAATAAATCCTACATTCAACTATCCAGCTAACCTTGTTGCAGGAGTATGTGTTTTAGCTTGTTTGTAAGTTTTCAAAACCTATTATTACTTGATTGCAAATAGCCATGGTTACTTTTTGCCAGATCTAATGATATGATGGCTCCCTTGGTCAAGTAAATAATTTGTAGCAGGTATATTTACAATCTTCTTTCATCTGTGTATGACCTAGCAACATGATAGGACCCATCCAAAGTGTGCCTATGTGAGCCTATGTGTTTAATTTCATTATAGATGCATATAGGTTGTTGTTGCTAAATAAAATATCATTGTTCTTGATAAATTTTATTTAGGCTCATTTAGTTTTTGGGCCTATTCAATTAATAACAGTTGTTCATTTTAAGGTTAAATTCCTCTCTTTTGGGCCTTGTGTGAGAGTTGGGAGCCATAGTAGTGGGTACGACATACTGAACCCAGCACCCCCTCACATAAACCACCCCAATTGTGAAGGCCCATTTGCCTGATTTGAATGACTGTACTAGGTTAATTAAACTAGTTTAACCTAATAAAATTGATTAGCAACATAATTAATTTTATTTATTTTGAAATTAATTTAAGAAAATTATAGTTTAAAGAATTCTTTATTCTAAGCTAAACTATATGTATTTTCTTGTATTTAATTAAATATAGAATTATAACCATCTAGATTCTTTCTGGAGCTTAATTTAATTTTTTCATTAAATATTCCTATTTAAGTTGATATTTAGTTATCTACAACTAACCAACTTAAATCTGAATATCTTTTGAATTTCAAATTTCAAAATTAAGTTGAGGAATTTTAGGCAATCGTTATTATGATTCTTTAGATATTTTTTAAGTTAATATCTTTTCGAATATTAACTTAAAATGGAATATTTTAGATATTTTTTTTGAGTTAATATCTTTTCGAATATTAACTTAAAATGGAATATTTTCAACTTAAGTGGTTATAACTTAATTTTTGATATTTAATTAAATTTAAATTTGAAAGATATTTAAGTTCTAGATTTTTTCTAATACAACTTAAATTAGATATTATTTTTTAAAAAAAATTTTGTGGAAAAGATACTTAGTTAAATAAGATATTTTCTAGATAGTTATTTCTAGACTACTTATTATTTCTAATATTAAATAGGAAAATATTATACATTGTGAAATTAATTATTTATATAATTAATTTTGGTACAATTTATTTTAAGTATATTTTTCCTAGTATTAAACTAGAGATTAATAATTAAGCCTTCTCTACACTTAATTATTTATTTCTTGAATTTAATACATTTAATTAATTTGAAAATTAAATATCTAAGTTGATTTTCATCATGATACTTAAATATTTCTTTTTCATGACACTTAATTAAATAGAAAATTATTTTTAGTTGAAATTTATTTTTTTCAACTAAATTTAAATAATTTTCAAAATATATTTCTTTATTTTATTAATCAAATTTCGAAATTGCATTTCTTAAATGCTGGAATTTCGAATTTTATTTGAAAAATAGAATAAAGTTGTAAATTATTTATTTTAATTTTGGATCAACTTAAATCAATGATTTTTTCATTAATTGATTAATTTAAAATACATGAATTAAAATATATTATTAGAAATTGAATTAATTAGTCAAAGGAAAATCTAGATAGGTGATATTTTTGCTTGAAGTATTTTTCTAGTGTATTTAATTAAATAGAAAATTAATATTTAAGTTGATTTTCATCATTATACTTAAATATTTGAAATTTTTCTTATATATATTTAATTAAATGGGAAAATTATATTTTTTGTTGTAAATTAATTTTATTAATTAATTTTGGGCCAACATTAAATTAGAATAATTTTTCCAGGATTTATTTTTTATTTTAATATGCATTTTTCAAAAATTGTATTCTTAAATACTTTAATTTTTCGAAATGCAATATATATTTATAGAAAATAAAATTTGAGTTGTAAATTAATTTAAATTAATTTTGTAACAACTTAAATTGAATATTATTCTAAATATTTATTGGAAATTATTACTAAGATGGAAATAATTCATGTTATTTTCATATCCATCTAAGTAAAATTTATAAATATTAAATTAAAATTTGTATTTAGAATTTTTTCATTCTAAATTGGAAATTTTAATTAAATAAATATATATTTAAAATAAATAGAATAAATAAAGAGAATCAAAGAAAATACAACTCTCTTTAAATAATGAGCTTTTAATCAAAAGACATTCGATTTCCATTGTGGGTTTTACACCGCGTTTGTTTTAGTGAGTAATTTCACACCGTTTAATCTCGAATGATAAGTAGTTTGTAAGTGTTTTGTATGGTATGGATCACCCTAATGGTGGCGACCATACTTGACTTGCAAATTATGAAACAATGGTGGAAGCTCATAAGATAGAATTGCCTTGACTCTCGCCTAAACGGGACAACGCTGAATTCCAATCTTGATCGAATAAAAGGTTGCTAGAATGTTTAACATTTTAGATGAGCTGACAACTCTATTCAATGGATGATAGCTTTGACTCTCGCCTAAACAGGACACTGATATCAGTTTGTTGAAAACCTTGGAAATTATTTAGGATTGTAAGTTTTAGTATTTTCACTTGTCATTCCTACTTGCTATATGTTTAATAATTTCTGAATTGTGTATGAATTTATATTGAACCATGTTATTTTCTGTTATTAAGTTGTAGTTTATTTTCGAATCTTCATTGTTGGTCTAACTTGGCTTGTTTATCTAATGAGATAAATCCCTAGTGGATTTTTACCATTAGACATACATAATAGTGTTAGATCTCGAAAGATAAATATTGTATATGCGACATCTAGCTGTTCATCAATTGATGACACCTTAGACTAGTAATTTTACGATATGAAACAAGAAGATTGTATAAATAAGATTACTTTGACTTTCGCTAATCGAAGTATCGTTGGATTCTTATTTTAAACGAAATTATCCTAATTCCTCTTAGCTTATTCATTTCGAATTAGCTCAATAACATATCATTGGATGAATGGTCTATAAATCATTTCATGTCATTCTATATTTTCTCTTAAGAAATTAAATGACGCATATGATTATAATCCCGAAATTCTATTCCCAATTGATATAAATCTTCAATCTTAGAAATCTCCTACTTGTATGGGAAAATCTGACTTAGATTTTGTATTAGTAGTGCTGGTCCAAGATAGAATTACTCATTATATTTGGTATAAATTTAAGTATTTGACTTTAATTTTAGATTCCAAATAGAAATTTTCTTATATTTCTAATTCCAGAATACAATACAGTTACACTTTCTCAAGTGTTTAATATCCATCTTCTATTAATGGATTAAAACTGTATGGAATATAAGTTAGGTATTCTGTGACCAGGATCCACTTGCACTATTCTAAGAACTCTTTGATGTAACTATACCTAAATCATCAAAAGACTCAACCACATTTTTCATTAATCTATGGCATTTGTATCTTGTTCATAGTGGATTTGACAAGATCAATCTCTCCAAAGAGTTAATATGCCTATATCCACTGAAAGTAGTTCATCTCATTCGCAGATGGATGTACATTCAGGGGTGGATATGAGTTTTTCGTTGTATTCTTAAAACGATAACTCTAGATTATACCTTTTAGCAAGAAATTTGAAATGTTTAAAAATTTCATTAATTTCTAGCAATGGTTAAAACTATTAAGGTAAGTGGTTAAAAATCTTGCGAACTGATAGGGGTGGAGAAATAGTTAGTAGATATGCAGTTCAAAGATTATTAAATTGATTTTTGAATTATATCCAAACTTACCTCCCCAGAAATTTCGAGTTGCATGTTGATGATTAGTTACTAGTCGTTGCCTAATTCCTTCTATGGTAATACAATTTCAGAATGATGTAATGGTTGTATACTTAATGTAAATCATTACTAGATTCATGGATGACCTAATCAAAATCTTAAGAAAAGCTAGAACTATTAACCATGGTTTGTTAGCTATTCTAAGTGATTAGGGGTTGACCATCCCATAGTCAATAGATAAGAAAGTGTTTGTTCAAACAAATACTACTTTTCTAAGATAATGACTAAGTCTGAAAATAAAGTAGCAAATAAAGAAGAATTAATAAGTTAGTGAATTTTAGTGCTAAATTCTTGATCTACTTATTGGAAGCTCGGTTATATAGACCCATGGTCCCCGCACTAGTTGAGATAATATTGCTTGTAAGACTCATATAATTGGTTTTGATTAATCAATTATAAATTCTCAAATTAGACTATGTCTATTTGTGAATTTTTCACTAAGTAAGGGCGAAATTGTAAAGAAAGAGTTTTAGGGGCATATTTGTTAATTATGATACTTTGTATGGTTCAATTAATAAATATGATAAATGACAATATTATTTAATAATTATTTATAGTTATTAAATAGTTAGAATTGGCATTTAAATGGTTGAATTAGAAAATTGGCGTTTTTGAGAAAATCAGATGCAAAAAAGATAAAACTGCAAAATTGCAAAAAGTGAGGCCCAAATCCACTAAGCATGGCCAGCCACTTTTGTAGGCAATTTAAACTGATATTTTCATTATTTTAATGCCAAATAATTCAAACCTAACCCTAGTGGAATGCTATAAATAGATAGTGAAGGCTTCAGGAAAATTACACTTTTCTTCTGACACTTCTAATTCAGAAAAAACTGAGCCTCTCTCTCTCCCTATCTTTGGCCGAACCCACTCTCTCTTTCTTCTTCCTTAAATTTCGAAATTCTTAGTGTAAGAGTAGTGCCCACACACAGCAAGTGATACCTCAATCATAGTGAGGAAGATCGTGAAGAAAGACTTTCAGCAAGAAGGAGGTTTCAGCATCAAAGATTCAGAGAAAGAGATCCAGGTTCAAATATTGATAATGCTCTGCTACAGAAAGGAATCAAGGGCTAGATATCTGAACGGAAGGAGTCATATTGTTCCGCTGCACCCAATGTAAGGTTTCCTAAACTTTATATGTGTTTATTTCATCGTTTTAGAAAGTTCATATTCATGGTGTTAATAAACATACTTGTGAGTAGATCTAAGATCCTGGTAAAATAATTTCCAACACATTGTACGTAGTGGGCACGTGTCGTCCAAAGGTTTCATCTTAAAAAGTAGAGATCTAGAATAATCTTCTGGAAAAAAAAGGTGTATGAGGTATGCGCACTACGATGTTTAGACACATGGGACAAGATTTGATTCTATGTTAGAAAAAACATAACTATCGCTGGGAGCTGCGGATTTGTATCGAAAGCAGATGTTTGCAATCCTTTTGGGAATCAACGTCCGTGATAAGACTTCCGAGTACCCATTTGGGTATCGTGTGGGCAGCCTTTGAGCTGGGGCCACTCTGTGTCTCTGAGTGGTAGTATGTCTTCCGTGTCCATGAAGCTAAAGTAAGGCAAGGTGGATCTCCGCATTCCGCTTGGGGTTAATATGTCCTGAATCAGTGAAGCTTCTCCATGCCTTGCTTTAGTTGTGGGGTTTTAATTAGGGAGATCACAAGATAATCTCTTTCTTTTGTGCCACATGTCATTTGCTCAGAAACACAGATAATATTTACCCGCAAGCTTCTGAGACACTTTGAGTTGCGGGAGCTTCCTATATTCTTTTGGATCTTGGAGATGAGTTTTCGACACGTGGTGATTACTTGGAATGTGGATGTGTCCTTTTAATGAGAGCAGTTACCAACTGAGGGTTCAGGTACCAATGGTGTTGTTGACGTGGCACACATGCGGTATCTTTATTGCATCTGTTTACTAATATGCACGTGCAGGGGGAACATTTGCTAAAGAAAATTGCAGTGATGGCAAGTCGATTGAGATGACCCTTTTTTAATGCACGTTGGACTCGAGGCATGCAATGATGAAAAATGAATGCTTTGAGTAGGTTTTTAAATGCCATCTTTTCAACTTCCCATCTATCGGATCAAATCATGCTTTTTGAGATTCAGGATATGGGCCATTCATTTCAAATTGTATGGATCTGGCCGAAGTATAAATAGATTTCTTAGGCCCACTTTTCCTTTTTTCATTACTTTAGACCTTCAAAATCTCCATTTTTGAATTCCAAGATGCCTTCGACTCTTTACTTCAATACTTTCTAAACCTTTTTTTAGGCCGCTTTCCAAATGCAGAGCTGTTAAACCTCGACCTAATTCAACCCTAGCCCGGTGAGGATTTTGACATGCAAGCCGGCTACGATCGCGTGATCGACAAGGTTTAACACTCTTGGGTAGATTCCCACAAAAATCTTTCATTCCCCACTCATATACCAAGTAAGTATCCTGATGCTTTATTGAATATTTTCTATTTCGTATCTAGGATAGAAATGCTTTGTTTAAGCTAGGTCTAGGATATTTGGTATGTGTAAATGGTGGATTGATGCTCTTAGAATTACATTTTCTAAGACAGAGTTATGGTGAAATCTTTGCGCCATGGGAGTGTTGATACTGTTTAAATAATTAGGTTATGGCAATTTATGCTCCGTATACATTTGGATGTTCTTAGGATTTTTGGATTAGGGTTTGAACCATGCATGATGAACCTTCGAGTGAGTACTAGATCTATTTATTCGTCTATTTAGAGTTGTTAGGTGTCTGAAAAGGCTTAACTTTTGAAATTTTTGCATGAAACTTGCTCTGGTTTTCTTTCTGGTATTCCGATCTGTCACTTTGTGTCGCCTGGCAAGAACAATCTTCTAGGAGTGATAGGTCTAGTTGGGACCTTTCCAAGCAATTTTAGGGGAGGCCTTCTCCGATGCCCATACTGTCATTTGGATAATGGGTGTCTAATTTCTTGGTTTCTCTTTCATTTTTCCAATGATGGATTTGAACCAAGATTTCCATCTTAAGGCAGTGGAAATTGAGGAAAATCCAGCTGGTGCTTCTATGGAGGAGGTGGCACTGGGGGAGTTCTAGTGGAGGCCCCTGTCTAGGAACTTTAACAAAATAGTGCTATGGAGACTACTCCGGAGGCTGGTGGATACAGGGTAACCCAAAAATCCAAAGGAAAAGGGAAGGTTAAGACACAGCCTCCTGCCCCTGTGTTTGATGCCTCCATCTAGGAGATGGACTAGAAAATCAATAGCTTCTGTTCATACTTTATGTTTAAATAGACCATACAAAGTCTCTTAATTAATAAATTGACCCCAAAACCTCTTTTCTTCACAATTAAACCCTTGCTAAGTGAAAATTCATAAATAAGACATAGTCTAACTTTAGAATTATAATTGATTAACTAAAACTAATTAACTGAGTCTGCAAGCAGTATTATCTCAACTAGTGAGGGGACCATGGGCCTATATAACCGAGCTTTCAATAAGTAGATCTATAATTTACCAAGTAAATTCTTTAACTTATTAATTCCGCTTTGCGCCACTATAGATTTGGAATTGAATAGCACTCGCAATTATATAGAACGCTGTATATGTATCACAATATAGATACGTTATGATTATCTATTGTTACAATCCTAATAGTCAATGATCCTATATAGATGATCTACATTGAATAGGGATGAATTTACCATTCTACCCTTTAATGTATTTTATCCTTAAAATACTTAGTTACCTATAAATGATACTTTAGTAAACTAATATAATTACTAAAATGAGGCCTCAATCATTTATCTCTATTCAGCCAAGCTCGAAGGAAATCATTGTTTCACTTCTAAATACTTATAGAAGCTATAGATTCCATATCTATGATCAATGCTCCCACTCAATTGAACTACTATGTTCCCAAGATGTAAATATCTGCTAGAACCATAGGTTAGCATCCACAAACAACTTGAAGAACATAAATAATACAACTAAGCCGAGCCTAACCATATTAAGATTACAATCCATAGACCTAAGATCAACAATTGATATTGACTTAGAAACATATAACGGTAAGTTTATGATATCTTATCCAAGATCAATATCGGTCCATTCCAATGTATACTCCATGCACCTGATACTTGTAATCTTTGCCAATGCCCTGGAAAGGACATAACACTTATCCAAGGTGTAAGCATACATCACACAGTGAACTGACAAATCATGGGAATTAAACTTTTAAACATATAATCATGATTATATTCCACTGTGCTAACGACATTATTAATAAATATATATTTATATATGTTCTGGACTTAATAGAATTTATATATTAAACATAATCATGAAATAAATCATGTGAACCATGCACCATAAAATAATTTCTGGTCTTTTATTAATTAGTAAGTCTGATTATATTGAAATGAGTTTTATTTAGGGCACACAACCAGGTGGAAGCTGATCATTATTTAGTAAATACATAAAATTAAAGTTTATCCTTTAGTTATCAATTAAGCTATCAATTAAGAAGCTAAATTGAAAGCAAAATTATTTCTTGCTTTCTCTCTCTCACTTTCAGCTCACAAGAACCAAAGGAAAGCCAGTCAACCTCACCAATTTTTAGAGATTTCAACAAGCAATTGAAGTTGTTTTAGTAAAGGTAAACCTTATAAAACTCTCATCCTTTGAATGTTTTAGGTTTTACTAGGTTTAAGCATGCAAATTGGGAATTAGTTTCTGTCTGAGTTAATTGAGTGATATTTTAGTTTTTGGGTTAATTCTAAGTTACTTGGAGCTAGTTTGAGTGGTTTTTAATGGGGTTTTGAGTGGTTGAGCAAGTTTGAGTTTTGGCTTAACAATGGCAGTTTTTAAAATTCTACATATTTTGGGGTTTTGTTGCTTGGAACTAGTTTGTTATGTTATTATTAGGTGATCTGGAGCTTGTGTTGAAGTTTGGGGTCAAATTGGGTTATTTTGATACTTTTTTGTTTTCTGCAGCAGAAAACGGCAGACCATTTCTAAGAAAATGGTCTGCTATTTTTACTGGCAGAGAACTTAGAAAAATAGCTTGTTATTTTTACAGAAACAACCTACCATTTATTAGGAGTTTTCTTGTAATATCATTTTTTTGTGTGTTTCTTCGATATTTAGGGATTTTTCATTCTATTTATCGATAGAGAAACTTTTAGTTTTGAGTTGAGGTCCCTAAAAATATCTTAGAAAGTTATTTACCCGTTTGACGTGATTGTGGCATAGAGCCTCTGTTCAGCACGTGATTTTCCATTCAGGTCGACCGACACGCTTGAATTTGGAAACTAGGTAAGATTAGCAGAAAATATGTATATGTATGTGTGTATGTATATAAATTGCATTCAAGTTATGTTAGTCATATACTACCAACACTATTATAGTAGTGGTACGGAGTGTATTGGTACAATGTATAATGTTTAAAGGGTAGGATGCAGTGTTACCAACACTAGTACGGGATGAGTACGTAGTGCATGTGGTACAACACTAAGTTGTACCTGAGAGTACGAGTTAGCCCTACCAACACTAGTATGGACGTGTACTTAAGTGTCTGTTGTACAGAGGTTATACTTCTGTTAAGAATGTTCTTGACCATTTGATAAGCCTTGTAAATAGTTGTATGGGCACCTAGGTACAAGTCGGTATACATTATATGTTTTATGTTTTTCTTATTGAGTCTGTCGACTCACCAGTGTTGTTTGTCATGTGTAGGTAAAGGAAAGGCTAAAGCTAAAAACCCTTAGTCAAAAGCTCGATAATGTTTGTACATGTCATGACGGTTTAGCCTAGAAAGTTCAATTTTTGAGCATTTTGAGATCTATTTTGTAGTCATTATGCGACATGTCATTAAAATGTAGTTTGTATATGAATGTGACTTTCTTAAGACGGGATCCTGGCTTTTGGATAAATATTTATATATAAACTTTAAAAGTTAAAATTTAAATTTGTCACAATATTTGAGAAAATCACTGAACGCGCCTAAATAGTAGGGCGTTACAAAAGTCCTTTGCTTTTACAAATTACTTTTTGAACACTTCTTGCAGGTCTCTCCAATTGTGGATTGATCTCAGAGATAAACTCTCCTTCCAGTCTTCTACAGATTTTGTCAGAGTCAATGAAAAGCAAAGACATTTTTCATCATCACTAGCCTTAGCAACTTGCATTATGCAGTTGTATTTTGATAAGTGGTCCCTGGGGTCTGTCCTTCCTTCATAAAATTCCATTTAAGGAATTCTGAAGCACTCTAGTAGTGGTACGTCTATAGTTCTCTTCACACATGATTCTGTATCTTCTTCTTCTGAATCAGACACAGTTCCATTTTGTCTTTAGGAGATCTTCTCCATGAGCTTCGTCAACTCTTTGACTTTACATTCCACACATTGAGTTTTATCATTTGAAGATTCTCTTCCATGGACTCAATCATTGATATGATTCCTCAATTCATTCCCACGAGGTCTGGCTTATTCTGTTCTAGCCTTCTCTTTCTTTTCATTTAATCTTCTTTGAAGATCATTTGTGGAGAGATTTCCACGTCGTTGTCTGAAACTAGATGCACCAATTTGACATCATTGCTTCGACTACTAGAATCATTACAATGATTCTTATCATTCCAGGTAGTAGGCTTCTTGGCTCAGGCATTAGACTTATCTTTCTACACAACTCTGGGTCTAGAATTAGTCTGGTCACCCTGCCCTGAAGCATGGTTTCCTTTCTTTTTCTATTGAGGTTGACTGGAAGATTTAGATTTCTTTATTGTTCAGCCTAAGGAGGCTTCTTTGAGGTTTCACCTACTTTTCCTTTCCCTTTATCCTTATGTGGATCATAAGTTCTAGGATTTTTAGAATTATTTTTTTCGATGGTGTTATCCTCTGGAGTCATTTGTTTGGCTCTATTTCTAGAAGTTAGTGCTATTAATGCAGCCTCAATTCTCGATACTTTTTCAAACAATTGCAAAGAGAATTCTTCTTACCGAGTTAATTTACGTTCAATTATTTCTAACTTCTTGACCATAATACCACAAGGTCTGACTCGTCTAGATTGTCCTTCTTTTCAGCACTACCACCAACAAACATGTCTTGGGGATCATCTCAAACATCATTGAAACTATTGTCTCCTGTTTCATTGTCTTCAAATATAGGATTGTCACAATTTTGGTCTTTATCATGTTTGATCCTTATGGTGGCTTGTCACCTCATTCAAATCTTTTGTATCCCTTGCCTTAGCATTAGGATCCATACAATGAAGACCAGATTTATTTCTAGTGAGTACCATGATTACTGAATGTAATCATCATATAGTATCACTACTTCCTTCAGCTCTCAATGAAAGCACCAAAATATTTACCAAGATTTTCGGAAAACCAATTATAAGAAATAAGAACTGAAGGAATAAATAATTCAAAGAGGGAACAAAACAACACTTAGAATTTTTTACGTGGTTGGGGCATTAAAAAGTCTTAGTCCACGAGTCGATATTATTATGTATTTTATCTAGAAAAGCCTTTGGGAATACAATGAGTATATGTTCTCTGTTTTTTCCTGAGCAAATATTGCAAGAGTGCTCAACCCTTAATCCAAATGGTTATGTGAGTATATATAGAGTTTACAAGAATCATACTTAGTTTCCCTTTCCCTCTAATGGGGAGTTTTCATGAATCATACACAAGTTAGGGCTATATTCGTGAGGCCCAGCCCATGGGACGATGAGTTTGCTGACTAGGCAAATTGAACAAGGTCAAGCTGTCATTACCATGTTCTTTAATTGGGGGTAATTAATTGTGAATTAATTACTTAATCTTTATTTTAGGTAGTTTTCCCTCTTAGGTTGATATGATCTTCTAGCCGAGATTATAGGAGAGTTAATTCCTTATTCTGTGCGATTTGATAAAAAGGGAAATTGTGCTAGGCTTTTAGGAATACGTTGTTTGACCTTCCGGAAGCATTGTCTGAGCGAGAAAGGAAGATGCCTTCCTAGAGGGTCTTGTTGAACTTGGGCTTTGCCCAAGTTACCTTCTTTGGGCCCCCTGGTGGGCTTTGGATGCTAACCTAGAGTCCACGTATCCCTTGCTAGAAACACGAAAAATAATAAGAGAGACATAACAATTTATAGTAGTTCACTCCATGTATCACGACAGTAATGGAGCTACGTCTATTTAAAGTTTTATTTCTTCAGAGATGTTTTACAAAAAATGGCTAAGTTCGGATGCTCTAATTTCAAGAGAGAGAAACTAGAGAGAGATGCTCTGAGCTTATGGGTACTTTTGTGAACTTAAAAAGTGAGCTAGTAGAGCTCTCCTTTTATAGGGAAGGACGTCCTATTAAAATAATAATAAAATATTCCAAAAAATATGGAAAAACACATTCAGGCTATTTTTGATCGAAGATGATGTTCTAACGGTGAAATTGACTGCGGAGGTCATTCGTCAATTTCTAGAGCTCGAGTTACGTCTGCACCCACTTCGGGTAAGTTGTAGCTTAAATTTGTAACTCTCTTGATGGTAAAATTTGGAGTCGGTAACTTCAAAAGTTCAATTGGAGTGTGACACATGACTTGATAAATCATTGAAATAGCTTTGAAATGCAAGTTGAATCGCATCAATCAGATAAATATTGAGTGAGTTATGATCGTTTTACTAAAGATTGTTATGCTCCCACCGCCCATGTTAATATGTGATGTCAACTTGGACGCTGGGCCAAGGGAAAATAGCGTTTGGGATGTAATTTTTGAAGCCTATGTGATATTTTGATATCACTTAGCCATGTCACCAGTTCTCAGAGATGTTGTTATTCTGCAAAAATAGGAGACTCGAAACTACCTAATTTTTGAGTAAGTCACTTTGTCGGAAAAATGAAAATATGAAGTTGTAAATTTGACTCTTCTGAATTCATAGATCTCAGTTACTATGAAAATCTAGATGAACGGCCGAGATGGAATTAGAATCGGATAAGTAGAACCCAACATACCAGGCCATATATCAACCTGGGTGCTCTTTTTAATGCTTCTGAGATGTCATTTTGATACTTTCAAGGTTCTTGAAATTGAGGATTAGGCCTCCTACCCCATTTTGACCATTTTGGAGAGAATTCTTGAAGAATAATTTGCATTTTAGTGATCAAAGATTGAATGTCAACCTAGGCTCTAAGCCCAACACTAGGTCAACTTGGGCATTAGGGTTAGTTGTGATGCCCCTGGAATTACTGTTTTCTCCCCAAGTTTACTTGTATCTTCATTATTTCTAATAAAGGAAAAATTCTCAGAACACCTTTTTGGAAACTAATTGGAAACAATCCAGGTTGACAATATGTTAATATGGGCACTAGGCCTAGTGCCAAGTGTTAACCTAGGCGCTAGGTCCAGTTTCAAGCCCTTAGAAAGTTGATTTGCTCGGAAGAATTTTTGGAAAAATTCCTTGGAATTGGCCCAGATTGACAAAATATCAACCTGGGCGCTGACTAAGTCTCAACCTGGGCACTGGTCCCTTATTTTGGCCTCCAGGTTGGTCCGTTTCTTCCTCAAAAGCACTTTTATCTCTGTTTTTGATGAAGACAAAGAAAATTCTCGAGATGAATTTTCAGTTTGATGCTTGGAAGTGGCTGTTGGGTTTTATGCCCTAAATAAAACTCATTTCAATATAATCAAATTTACTTATTAATAAAGATCAGAAATAACATTTTAATGTTGCATGGTTCGCATGATTTATTTCATGATTATATATATAATGTATAAATTCTATTTAAGTCCAGAACATATGAATTTGTTAATGATTATAGTGTTGTCAGCACAGTGGAATATAATCTTAATTATATGTTCGAAAAATTATTCCCTGATTTGTCAGTTCACTGGATTTAGACTGACATGATAATCAGCGATAGGTATTCTTACACCTTGGATAAGTGTTATGTCCTTTCCAGGGCATTGGCAAAGTTTACCAGTATCGAATGTATGGAGTATACATCGGAAGGGACCGATATTGAACTTTGATTAGATATATTAAAATTTACCATAATATCTTTTCAATTCAATATCACCCGTTGATCCTAGATCAAATGATCTTAATCCTGATATGGTTAGGTTCGATCTCAAGAGTATTATACATGTTCTTTGATTTGTTAGTTAAGCCTACTTTTGAACAGTCAGGGTGATACGTACATTTTGGGAACATGATAGTATAATTGAGTGGGAGCGCTAACATAAATATGGAGTATATAACTTCTATAGGAATTTAGAAGTGAAACGATGATATCCTTCGAGTTTGGCTAAACAGAGATAAATGGTTGAGATCTCATTTCACTTCGCTGAAATATCATTTATACGGAGCTAAGTGTTTTAAGGATAAAATACATTGAAGGTGTAACGGTAATTTAGTGTTTATTCAATGTAGATCATCTATTAGAGGGTCGTTGATCAAATTAGGATTATAACAATGGATAACTAATGACGTATCTATATCGTGGAACATATAGAGCGTTCTATATGACTGAGAGTGCAATTCCAAGTTCTAAGTGTGGATTCAATAAGGAATTAATAAGTTAGGGAATTTACTTAGTAAATTCGGTTCGACTTATTGGAAGCTCGGAAATATAGGCCCATGGTCCCCATACTAGTTGAGACCATACTGCTTGTAAGACTCAGTTAATTGATTTTGATTAATCAATTATAATTCTAAAGTTAGACTATGTCTAGTTTAGAATTTTCACCAAGCAAGGGCAAAATTGTAAGAAAAGAGATTCTAGGTTTTATTTATTAATTAAGAGACTTTATATGTCTAATTAATAGATATATTAAATGACAATATTATTTATGTTGGAAATTATTTTACCAGGATCTTAGATCTACTCACAAGTATGCTTATTAACATCCTAAATAAGAACTTTCCAAAACGATAAATTAAACACATATAAAGTTTAAGAAACCTTACATTGGGTGCAGCGGAATTAAATGACTCCTTTCGTTCAGATCTCTAACCCTTGAATCCTTTCTGTAGCAGAGTATTATCAAGATCTGAACCTGGATCTCTTTCTCTGAATCCTTGATGCTGAATCTCCTTTGCTGATGATCTTTCTTCACGATCTTCCTCACTATGATTGAGGTATTGCTTGATGTGTGTGGGCACTACTCTAATCACTAAGGTAAGTCGAAATTATCAAGGAAGAAGAGAGAGAGAGGGTGGCGGCCAAGGTAGAGAGAGAGGCTCAGGTTTTCTGAATCAGAAGTGTAATTTTCCTGAAGCCTTCACTATCTATTTATAGCATTCCACTAGGGTTAGATTTGAATTATATGACATTAAAATAATGAAAAAATCAACTTAAAAAGCCTACAAAGGTGGCCGGCCATGGCTTAGTGGATTGGGCCTTGCTTTTTGCAATTTTGCAATTTTAACACCTTTTGTATCTGATTTTCTCAAAAATGCTAATTTCCTAATTCAACCATTTAAATGCCAATTCTAACTATTTAATAACTATAAATAATTATTAAATAATATTGTCATTTATCATATTTATTAATTGAACCATACAAAGTATCATAATTAACAAATATACCCCTATTAACTCTTTCTTTACAATTTCGCCCTTACTTAGTAAAAATTTCACAAATAGACATAGTCTAATTTGTGAATTATAATTGATTAATCAAAACCAATTACATGAGTCTTACAAACAATATTATCTCAACTAGTGGGGGGACCGTGGGTCTATATAACCGAGCTTCCAATAAGTAGATCAAGAATTTAGCACTAAAATTCACTAACTTATTAATTCTTCGTTGAATCCACGCATAGAACTTAGAATTGCACTCTCAGTATATAGAATGCTCTATATGTTCCACCATATAGACACATCATTAGTTATTCATTGTTATAATCCTAATGTGATCAATGATCCTCTATATGAATGATCTACACAGTAAAGGGATTAGTTTACCGTAACACCCTACTATGTATTTTATCCTTAAAACACTTGACCCCGTATAAATGATATTTCAGCTTATGTGAAATGAGATCTCCACCATTTATTTTCGTTTGGTCAAGCTCGAAGGAGATCATCCTTTGCTTACTATTCGCCAGGTAGAAGCTATAGATTCCATGTTTATGCTAGCGCTCCCACTCAATTGCACTACCGTGTTCCCAAAATGTACGTATCACCCTGACCTAAAAGTAGGCTTAACTAAAAAATCAAAGAACACGAATAGCCTTTCAAGATTGAGCCTAATCATAACAGGATTAAGATCATTTGATCTAGGATCAACTTGGCGATATTGACTTGAATAGATTCTACGGTAAGTTTAATTAAATCTAAGTCAAAGTTCAATATCGGTCCCTTCCGATGCATACTCCATGCATCCAACCTGAGCTTTACTTTAACCAATGTTCTGGAAAGAACATAGTATTTCTCCAAATACAAGTAAACTCTTGTTGTAGATTATCATATCAAAAAAACCCTATGTCTGATAAATCTAGGAAACTTTATTCACATAGTCATGTTTACTTTCCAATGTGATGACAGCACAATAAACATGATCAAGTATGTGAAAAGAGTTTAAGATGAATTTATAAATCAAATAGACAAGCTATTGATAAAGTGAACCAAAACATACACAAATGAATGAAAAATACTTCTGTTTCTTTATTGATGTTGAATAAAATAGATTACATTGAAATGGAGTTTTATTTAGGGCATAAAACCTAACAATTTAATAATTAATTTTTAGTTATTAAATAATTAGAATTGGCATTTAAATGGTTGAATTTGAAAATTGGCGTTTTTGAGAAAATGAGAAGCAGAAATGATAAAACGGCAAAATTGCATAAGTGAGGCCCATTATCCAAAGCCCATGGCCGGCCACTCTTATAGGCTTTTATCATTTATTTTTTTCATTATTTTAATGTCAAATAATTCTAACTTAAACCTAGGTGGTTACCTATAAATAGATAGTGATGGCTCTCATTCACAGTTAACTTTGTCAGATGAAATTTGAGCCTCCTATTCTTTTCTCTATAGCCGAACCACTTTCCCTCTTCTTTTCTTCTTCACTTTCGAAATCCTTGAGTAATAGAGTAGTGCCCACACACATCAAGTGGTATCTCAATCATAGTGTGTAAGACTGTAGGAGATTCCAAACAATAAGAAGGAGAATCAACATCAAAGGAAGGAGAGAAAGACATCCAGGTTCAGATCTTGGTGATGCTCTGCTACAGAAAGGAATCAAGGGCTAGAGATCTGAACGGAAGGAGTCATTATATTCCGCTGCACCCAATGTAAGGTTTCCTAAACTTTATATTTGTTTATTTCATTGTTTTAGAATTCATGTTAGGATGTTAATGAAACATACATGGTAGTAAATCTAGATCCTGGTAAAATATTTCCAACAGTGGCCCAAGTTGACAATATGTCAATTCGGGTGCTGGGTGCCTGAGGCACCTGCTGCTAAAAAACAAAAGTTCTACAAATTTAATTCTGATGCCTCAAATACGTTCGCGACATGTTTAGTTCATGTCACAATACAATGTTTGACCCATTTGCACTGAGACAGTCCCAAAATTAAAACCCTAGTTGGGTTGTCAACTTGGGTGCTAGGTGAAACCCTAGGTGCCTGAGTTGATTTCCATGGTGTTGTTTCGTTTATTTTTAGCTCCAAGGCCTTGGACTTGGATACTTCATGTCTTGATGAAACAGACTACTGAAAGATAGTGAGTTGGAAAAAATTTGGCAGGATCCAAACACCCATTCTAGAGTTCCTGAAGTCAACCTAGCCGCAGGGCTAAAGACCCCTTCCAGATCGACTGCTATGACTCGAGACTACTCAACTCTGAGATGTTTTCTTTCTTGACACATGTCAAACATTGATGTCCATGTCATCGAGATCAATTTTTTGGGCTAACACTTTGCTTTAAAAACCAAATGGAAGAATGTGTAACTGTCAGACATGATCACCAAGGTGCAGTTTTTCAAGGAAAAGTAATTAAAGAAAAATATTTGAAAGGACAGATAGAGCATTTTCTTTGGGTTGACATATTTCTTTGAAGGGCGGTTCACACAGGAATGGACATGCGTCACATGACCGTGCAAATAATGAAGTCGAGAAGTCCCCATACGACCTGAAGTTGCCACACAAACTTAGGAGCAAATATTATCCCAAAAGTTACCCTAATGATGTGGCACATAATAATGTGACACATGAAAAGTATAGCAGGGGTTGGACAGATGTAAGACTATCCAGAAGATGTTGGGCGAAGTATAGGCCAGATAGAGTCGTCTAGTACCAAACAATTGATAGGCGGAACATGCTAGCCATCCTACCAAACAATTTAAAAGACGCCTCATGGACGAAGCATCTGATCAAGAAACTCCTAGAGAGGAATGTCTAGTTCATCCCAATAACTTTATCCCTTACGAATAGGTCAATCAGGACGCCTATAAGTGTGGGATTGCGAGAATTAGGGGGAATTGAGAATTTCATAGGATTGACACAATAAAATATTAAATATTTTTTATTATAATTAAATGTAAAGATGTTACATCTTTTTCCCTATAAATAGTGCATTATATTCACTATTTTGGGGGCCAAATTTTATATTATCGAGAGAGTTATTGTGCTGCCAAATTGCTTGTAACTTTCAAAGATAGCCAGAAACTCACTTGACCAGGTTCATGTGATCTTGTTATATTTCATATATATATAACAAAAAAGAAAAGTAAGTCATTACCGATTCAGGGCCAAGCCTCTATAAATCTTTTGTCATTTATAGTTCTTTATTCTTTGTATTGGGATATGATTTTGTCCCGTTATTGTACTTTCACGGATTGTAATTCGTGATGTACGACAGCCGTCAGATGAGAGAGTCATTTGATCTGACGGCTGAGATTGATCTAAGAGTAATTAGGGTTAAAAAGTAGAAACGTACCCTGACACTCATTTAATGAAACTTTGGGACCCATCTAATGTACCACAAAATACATTCCGTGAAAATTCATCACGGGACAAAATCATATTCCTATTTTTATTATTCAAATATTTATATTATCATTTATTTGACTATGCGTTATTAATCAACAAGTAGCTAAGAATAATGTGAGGAATTTGCTTTAATAGTTTGGTGATATGAGTTTTGGATTTTAATTTTTGTTTTAGTTTTTTATTTATTTTGGTGTGATTGGATGTGAAAAATAGGTTGTCATGGTGGTCGATAGTGATGGTTTCGATGTAGATAGATGGCAGTGGTAATGTGTGGTGGTGAGTGGTGATGGTGGTGGTATTATGAAAATGACGAATAATCAAGTAACATATAGAACCTAAAAAAAGTTTTAAGAAGAACAACATGGAAAAGAAAAGAAAGAATAGAAAAAAAATTATTAGTTTTTTTACTTTTATTATTATTTTTTTTTATCTTTTAATAATTTTATAACTTTAAATTATTTTTTTAATTTTAAAATAAGTTTTGAAATGATTTTTTATAATTTTTAAATAACTATCGAAGGTGTACCTATATAAATGTATTACGCGTACAAGAGTGTACACATAAGCTGTCTATGTTGGCTGTTAACTAAATTAAATAGATGACACGTTAAATTTACTAGCAGTAATGTGGAAGATTTTAATACTTTTAGAATTGGAGAATTAAGTGCAAGTGTGATGATAGTAAGAAATGTTTAACCGCTAAAAACTTTATTCTATTTTATTTTTCTTTTACATTATTTTTTTTTTACTTTTTATTCTAATAATATTCTAATAGCAAATACTTCTAAAAATTATTAAAATAATATTATATTATTATTTGATATATTTTAAATAATTAAATTTATTTACTCTATAAAAAATAATAATGATAAAATGAAAGTAAAGATAGCAAAAATAACACTTTAAGGCAATTTTACTTACATTTATTTTCGCTTTAATAGTAAACATTTATTAAAAAATATTGAATATGTCCATATCCTCAAACACTTTTTAAGACATTTACCAAAATTATAGCATTCCTTGGTTAATCATTTGACAGCGACTGAAAAACTTGGTTTAATTGATATAAAAAGTGTTATACATAATGGAAAGTCTTTTTGTGGTTGTTTGTAGTTGCTTCCATTCTCCATTATTAAACAATATACAATAAACAAATTTATAAATGTTTATCTTATCCTATCATAAAGTATATTAGAAATAGAATCTATACCCAATATTCAAGATGTCATGATTTAGAGTTTTATAACTTTGAAAATCTTTATTTTAAACAAAATCAAAGCAATTATCCCCCGAAGAGAGAGGAATAAATCATCGTTCAACATGTTACTTAACATGTTACATGTTACCTAATAAAATATTTTTTTTTTTTTTGAAAGAAAGTATGTTATTAACTCAAATCAAATCAGCTGTTACAGGATCACTAATAAATCTAGGACAAGCATCTGCTCACAAATGACCGCCATTAAAACTAGTAACAGACTTAGCTAGTGCGTGGGCCACACCATTCGCATCTCGCGAAATGGCACAACAAGAACCACCACCAACAGCAGCTAAAAGAGAAATAATCTCCTCAACAATTGGTTTAAACAGAAGAATATTATCAGGAAAATTAATCCAAGAACACACCACAGAAGAATCCGTCTCCACACGCGCCAAAGAGAACCCCAAACGAACCACCCGCTTCAGTCCTTCACGTAAAGCCAGTAGCTCCGCAACCGCCACCTGAAAGTCCCCAACTGTACCCCCTGCCCATGCCGCCCACACAACCCCTTCACCATCCCGGACCACCCCCCCGAACCCCGCAAAGCCGCGTCCCGGTGTGACGGCCGCACCGACAGAGAGCACAAATTCACCCATCCCGGGAGGCCACCACCGACCTCTCCTCACCCCACCACCCCCATCCCCCCTCGGCCTCCCAACCCCACCACCACCACCCCCCACCCAACCACCCCCCGGCCCCGGGTCACCCAACACATGACCGCCTGCACTCACCCCCACCCCATGAAACTCCTCCAAGGCTTCCAACGCGAGAACATCAATCACTTCTAATCGAGATTGTTTCTTTCCAAACAACACAGAATTTCTATCATACCACAACCACGACCAAATCATAGCCAACAAAGCAAAATTTTGGTGATCAAGCACATCAAATAGATAAATAAGCAACTCCGCCAAAGACCCAGTCCGCCCATGGTGGAGCACATGCCAGATCCTAAGCTTCATCCATAAAGGCCGCAACGCCGAGCAAAAAACCAACGCATGCTCCGGAGTTTCCGAATCCTCACCACATCTCTGACAAAGCGGCTGAACCGGGATCTTTCGTTTGATAAGCTGGGAATTGGTCGGGAGGGCTCGGTGATACATTCTCCATAAGAAAATTTTGACCTTTTGTGGGACCCGTAAATTCCACATACCATTCCACCAATGAGCCTGATCGACCGAAGAGCCACCATTCCTATCCCTCACCAAATCAAGAGCAAGAGCATAACCACTCTTCACAGTATAACAGCCATTCGGAGAATAATGCCAACACCACCAATCTGCACACCGCCCACCCCCCAAGGGGATGCCTAGAATGACATCCATATCCATCCTCAAGAAATAATTGGATAACAAAGTAATATCCCACACCCCATTGGCACCAATCAAGTCAGAAACCATGACATCATCACTAGGCGCAGGCGAAATAGGACGAAACGATCTCGGCCTGGGAAGCCAAGGATCCCGAAACGCATGTACACTCTGACCATCCCCCACACCTTTCCTCATGCCCGATTGCAACAACTCCAGCCCCCACACTAAACTCGACCACAAATGAGACGAGCCAGGGCGATCCTTAGCCTCCAGAATGGATAGAGTGGGAAAATATTTCTGCTTCAGCACCCGGGCGGCCAAGGAATCTGGCGATTGGAGCAGACGCCAAACTTGTTTAGCAACCATAGCTTGATTAAAGAGCCGAATATCCTTGAAGCCTAATCCCCCCTTTGACTTAGGTTGACAGACACTCTCCCATTTAACCCACGCAATCTTTCTTTTATCATTCTGAGTACCCCACCAAAATTGCAAAATAATTGAGCGAAGCTTATCACAAGTGGCCACCGGCAACTGGAATATACTCATCAGATAGTTGGGAACCGCCTGCAGAATAGCCTTGATGAGAATCTCCCTACCCCCCGCCGAAAAGAAACTCCTCTTCCAACCTCGAACCCGTTTCTGAACCTTGTCACAAATACTTGCAAAGGTCCGCTTTTTATTCCTCCCAATAACAGTTGGCAACCCCAAGTACTTATCATGAGTAGCAACTGACCCCAAGCCTAAAATTCCCAATACACTTGTACGATCTGCTGGCAAAACATTCGGACTGAATGTAATAGCAGATTTTTCAAAATTCACTTGCTGGCCAGAAGCGTTCTCATAACACTGAAGAATCCGACGAAGAGACTCCGCCTCCCTCCCATTAGCTCTCCCAAAAATTAAACTATCATCAGCAAAGAAAAGATGAGACACCCGAGGCCCAGCTCGGGAACACCGAAATCCCATCAAATCACCAGCAGCCTCAGCCTGTTGAAGCATGGTAGATAGCGCCTCAGCACAGAAGAGAAATAAGTAGGGGGAGAGAGGACACCCCTGCCTTAACCCCCTCGAAGGCACCACACAACCTCTAGGTCTTCCATTTACCAAAAAGCTGTACTCCGGCGTAGAAACACAATCCATAATCAGATCCACCCATCGACAAGGAAACCCGAACTTACACATAATCGCCCGCAAGAAACTCCACTCCACCCTATCATACGCCTTACTCATATCCAGCTTCAAAGCCATAAATCCCCGGACCCCATTATTTTTCTTAAATAGGGAATGTAGCAATTCAAACCCCACCATAACATTATCATGAATAGCACGACCCGGCACAAACGCACTCTGAAATGAAGAGATCAGCGGAGATAAAGTACCTTTCAATCGCAAGGCCACGGCCTTCGCCACAATCTTATACATAACACTGCAGAGACTAATAGGCCGATATTCCTTAACAAAAGAAGGCTTTGTAATTTTAGGAATCATCACAACATTAGACTTGTTGAACTTTCTCACAGATTGGTGACCATTTAAAATTGCAAGACACACAGCTGACACCCTTGGCCCAATAATATCCCAATATTTCTGAAAGAAAATAGCATGAAACCCATCCGGACCCGCAGCCTTCGTAGACCCAATGGCTTTGACCGCAGCCCACACATCATCACCCGTAAAAGGAGCATTAAGCATGTCACACTCTTCCGGAGAAATTCTTGTTTCAATATTGGTAATACCATCCGCCACTTGCTGCATGGAAGGAGAAGCCGAGGAAAAAATGGTGCCAAAGTATCGTTCAATTTCACTCACAATATCCTCTTCCGTACTCAGTCTACGGCCATCCTCAGTCATAATCTCTACTATGGCATTTTTCTTCTTCCGACCCGTTGCTTTATTGTGAAAATATTTAGTATTCCTATCACCAAGAGCTAACCAATCCGCCCGCGACCGCAACTTCCAGTAACACTCCTCACGAGATAAAAGATCATTAAGCTTAACTTCAAGACGCTTAACCTCATCCATACGAACTAATGGGGCCGAGACACTAAGGAGATCATCCAACTGTTTCTGAGTCTCTCTCACAAGACGGGGAATCGACCCAAATTTACCCTTATTCCACGCCCCTAACTGATCCGCACACCTACCAAAAATATCAAGAATACAATCTTGATTATCCAAAGGTGATGAAACTTCAGAAGCCAACCAAGCCCGGTGAACAATGTCATGACATTCATCATCTTTCAACCAATGAGTTTCAAACCGAAAGCATCTTTTCCTCTCATTCCGCTGATGTCTAATAACATTCTCAAGGGAAGCCACCACCGGTCGATGATCCGAATGAAGCAAATCACCATTGAGAACTCGAACCGATGGATACAAATCATGCCATTCCTGGTTACAAAAATAGCGATCAAGCCGCTCTTGTACATGCGCCCCACCCTGCCTCTTATTTAGCCAAGTGAAGCATTGACCCTCAAACCCCATATCAACCAAGGAACACTTATCCAGAGCTTGTTGAAAATCAGACATAGCAGATAAGCTTCTATCAGCGCCCCCTTTCTTCTCATTAATAGAAAGAATTTCATTAAAGTCACCACCACAGACCCAAGGGAGAGTAAAAAGATCCTTAAGCCGACACAACAATCTCCAAGATTCAGATCGACAACTTGCCTTAGGATTTCCATAAAAGCCAGTGAACCGCCACAAACTCCTCCCCGGACATTGCACCAAAGCATCAATATGTCCTACCGAATATGATTTCACCGACACCTCCCAATCATCATTCCACATCAACAACAAACCTCCACTCTTGCCCACACAATCAACATGAAAACTATTTGGAAAATTAACATGCCGTCGAATACCTTCTGCCCACCCACCAAAAAGTTTAGTTTCAGATAAGAAAACCAAACTTGGGGAAAACTTACGAACAATCGTTCGTAAGGCAGTCAACGCACCAGGGTTCCCCAAGCCCCGGGCGTTCCAACAAAGAAGACTCATTGCTCTGGGCGAGCCTGCTCCGCAGGCCTCGCCAAAACAATATTCTCATGCTCAGGAACCATGTCAGATGGCTCCTCCAAACGTCCCTTTTTCACACTTGCAGAATTAACATCCATCTCCATCTTACGTTTTCCACCCCCACCAACCTTAGGACTCACCTTACATTTGGCATTGGCCACAATGACATGAGATAACTTAGGACTAATAGGATAAGTGGCCGCCTTAGCTACCCCATGAGGGCCACGGCCCTTTATAGAATTAAGACGCTTCCAAGTCTTCGATTTTTGTGCTTGAATTATCGGCTCAAAAGTTTGTTGGAGTGCTTGGCGAAACGAGAGCTCATCTTGATCCGAATGAACAATCACACCCTTTCCCTTGTTGTCTTTAGTGGCCTTCAGCACTCGGTGGTCACTAACATCTCCCACACCATCCACCTTTCCACTAGATGAACCACCATCCATATCCGAAGAAAACACCTTTCCCAACTGCTCCGTCTCGCTAGCATTATCGGCCATCACCATTCCCACACCCGGCACACAAACCGAAGGTGCAGAAGAAGGCAAGAGCACGTCCTCGGACACCATAGGATCACCATTCAGTCTCCCCAACACAATCTCAGTCACCTCCGATTGACCCCCAGCAACCACGGGAGCCTTTGGTTTCATATTAGCCTTGGACGCCAGTTCTTCCTCACGTTCCCGAGCCTCTAAAACTGAGGTAGGAGCGAACTCCTCTGTTGTAGGGCCAGAATAACGAACTCGGCTTCTCTCAACCGCCGAAACAATCTTTGAGGCTTCTCCCATAGTCATAATCGGCCTGTTAGAGGGGGAAGTCTCTCGCTTTTTTTGATACCTAGTCCGATCACGTGGCGGAGAACTCGGAGCACACATCCACGAACCATATCTCCCACCATCAAAATTAGGATTAACCCCACCAAAGTCCCGCAAAGGACAATCCAATGCCTTATGCCCGATGATTCCACAGTCAAAACAAAAGTCAAGTAAATGTTCGTATTGAAATAGAAGTGAAACCTCATTACCTTGATCATCGATCGCCACACGCAATCCACGCTTCAGAGGTTCCGTAATGTTAATGCGCACCCTCACTTTCATAGTACCATTAACAATCTTGATGTCTTCTAACTTTCCAATCCTCTCCCCACATTCTCTTGCAAAAAGTTCAGTCATGCAAGCTAATGGGACATTATTAATGGATATCCAAAATGAAGTAAAATCAATGTTCATCTTTGAAATTTCACCCAACCCCATTGGTTTCACAAAACAAATCAATTGCTTATCAATTGTCCATGGCCCACCACCAAACACCCTTTGCCGATCCTCCCTACACCCAAAGAAAAAACGAAAGACATTCTTTGAACTCAATTCTTCCACTTGAAATCGGTGGTGGATTTTTCATACCCCACTCATAGCCTTTTCAATTCCTTCTCTATTGGCAGGCCTAGGGCCGATTACTTTCCCTACCAAACACAAATCTATCTTCTTTTTTCCTTCCTCAATACCAGCCTTATTCAAGGAAATCACAGGCCCATCACCCTCATCAAGGACCAAAACCTCAGAAAGTCTGTTCACCAGTTCCAAATCCATGGAGTACACCCCACACAACACAACCGAACCCAATACAAACTGCCCAGAGTAATTCCAGCAAGAACCGAACCCAACACAACACAACCGAGCCCCACAAAACACAACCGAACCCAACACAAAATGCCCAGAAAAATTCCAGAAAGAACCCAACACAAAGAATAGGCTGCACCACCCAGAAAACCGCAGAAAATAAATTAAAATATCCAGAAAAAAGGTAACCCGAACCTGTGAATCGCCCAGAAAAAATCGCAGAAGAAACGAGGCAAAAAATCGCAGAAGAAACGAGGCAGAATGAGGAACACTGGCGCCGGTAACCATCGACTGAACCTTTCCCGTGAAAGGACTTCGCTTCCCAGAAGTTTCGTAGCTCCGAAACTAGTGGAAGATATCGAAGAACACCTAATAAAATATTTTGATCGGTTTGGAAAATATATATACTATATTTTGATGATAACTTCGAAACAAATAAACAAAAAAATTATTCTTACATAATTTATATGCCTGGTTTTTATTTTTTTATAACAAAATATTGTATCTATGTTCTCCCATATATTTTAGGAGAATTACTCCATATATTTTACGAATTTTAATGCCCAATCAATAATTGCAATGCCAATGTGGAACATCTCCAATTTTATCATTAATTGTCCCCACCAATTCAAATTTCGATTACATATTACCAGAACCAAAACTACCTTTTCCCCCTTGAAGAAAAATCAAAATTTTTTACAGAAAAAGAAAGGAAAACAATTCAAAAGCCATGTTTAGAAAATATTATCACACCACAAAAAAAACCAAAAACTATGATTAGTATATAAATCTCATTGCATATGCCACAATTTAGGACTTATCAGTTATCACATTTATATTTTATTTCTGTCCTCACATGGCAACTGGATTCCTCATATTCATCTCATTATTCACATCCTCATATACAGACAATTATTAATTTATTTAATTATAGATAAATACACATATAGATATACAAATGAAGATGCTAAAAGGCATCACAGAGGTGAAGACTTCATAGTTTTTTTTGAAGGAAAGACTTCATAGTTTTTAGTCAGACCAACTTTTCAGAAATATCTTTTTGTTTTGGAGCCAAAGTTAGTCTTTGATGGGCAGTAAGCTTCTTCTCGTGGTTCATCCATGGAGAATACTCTCACTCCCTTCACTGTTTTGACTCTTTACAGGCTACCAATTACAGGACTTCACCTCCTCCTCATCTTCCTCCACACTCTCTTATAGTTCTCGATTACCGTTATTTTGATTTGATCTTAAATATTTTATTCCTTTTCTGCGTGTTTTTGTTTTTTCTTGAGAAATTAAAATCAAAACAAACCAACCCATTCCCCCAAAAAATTCCTTTATTTTCTCTTGGGATTGTTTATTGGGTCTGGAAAGGTGAGAAAACACATATCCCGTTTTCTTTACTTTTGAATCGAGAATTACTGGGAAAACGATGGCGTCGGTGTTCCTATACCATGTGGTGGGCGATCTGACGGTGGGGAAGCCGGAGATGGTCGAGTTTTGTGAGACGGAGACGGTGGAGGCGGCGATACAGGCGATCGGAGAGTCGACGGAGGCCGGAATAGCTGTCTGGAAGAAAAGATCAGTGGTGGGTGTGATCGAGAATAATGAAATGAGGCAGCAGAGGTTTGTGGGTATTCTAAATTCTCTTGATGTTGTTGCTTTCTTGGCTAGAAATGAGTGTTTGGAGGATCAAGAGAAAGCTATGAAGACACCTGTTTCTGAAGTTGTTGTGCCTAGTAATTCTTGCTTGAGACAAGTTGATCCCGCCACAAGGTTGGTTGACTCTTTCTTCATTCTGTTGATTCATTAACATTTTACTATTCAAGTTTCAATTTTCTATGGCTTGTTATACTTGCTTAATTGCTTTGGATGCCTATAATTGAGTGTTTTCTTGTTTGTATGAGGAAAACTTAGATTATGTTCATTCTGCTCTGTTTCTCTAAAATGAATAAAAGCTTTTGCTCTCTTTTATGTTCTTTGTTTGTTTGGTTTGTATTTGGATTCAGTTCTTGCTCGAGTTGATATTACAGCCTAACCTTCAAGCAGGGGTTGGGGGCAATGATATGTTTCATTGATATTTATGGTGATTTCAAGTTTTGAGCCAAGACATAAGACATGGTTTTTACTTTGATTTTGTTTTCTACATTGTAAAATACAATTGATTTACCGTAGTACTATCACCAGTCCTCAGTTTTCATACTCATACGTGAAATGATATCTTGATAAATGAGGGTCTCTTCTATTTTGTGTATTTTTTTTACCTCAATATCTTCCCAGGCACTATTCAGTGTAAGCCACTAATGATGGCAATTTCCTTGTTTAAAGGACACCTTAATTTTATCTCGGGTTTGGGGTTTCCTCCAAATTTGGAGGTCAGATATTTTTATGTTCTCAATGATGGCCAAATTTAATGTTGGATGTTAAGCTAACATACATACTGTAAGATAATTTATGGCTAAGGTATAGTGTTTAAAATTAAGCATTTTATGCCTTACTCATGCTTTATTTGCTTATTTGGAATGTGGTCAATTTGGAGTGGGGCTAAAGATGTTAAACTTCGCTTCCTTTTCGTATACATATTGCAGTTGTATATTCATTTGAATTTCTTCTATTTCTGTATATAATAGATATAGTGGATCATCGTATGATTCACTGTAGGCTTTTCATCTTTGTAAGATCCACATTGGAACAGGATCAAGAGATGGATTTTCACCAATGACTGATCTCATTCTAATGTTTTTTTTCTGTCTTGTACAAGATTGATTGATGCACTTGAGATGATGAAGCAAGGAGTGAAGCGTCTTCTGGTTCGAAAGAGTGTGGTGTGGAAAGGCATGAGCAAACGATTCTCGATTCTTTATAATGGTAAGTGGCTCAAGAACGTTGACACCACTGGTGGCAGTAATAACAACCTTTATCACAATCCAAATTGGCCCTCATCTTCTACAACGACATCCCGTGACAAATTCTGCTGTCTGTCTAGAGAAGATGTTATTCGTTTTGTCATCGGTTGTCTTGGGGCCTTAGCACCACTTCCTCTCTCGTCCATCTCGTCCCTTGGAATCATCAACCCAAACTACCACTCAATTGAAGCCTCCTCTCCAGCCATAGAAACCACCGAGAATATTCCAAGAGACCCCTGCGCAATTGCTGTTGTGGAACGTATGTATGGCGATCAATGTAAGATCATTGGTGAGATCTCTGCCTCTAAACTATGGAAATGCGATCATTTAGCTGCTGCTTGGGCTTTAGCCAACTTTTCAGCTGGGCAGTTTGTTATGGGAGTTGAGGATAATGTATCATCAAGGTCACAAGATTTCTGTTTGAACCCAAATGTTGGCAACAATGGCCAAACTAATGGAGGTGGATCGACAAGGGCCAGGAAGTTTAGTAGCAGAAGTATGGGGTTTAATCCTGGAAACTCCAGTTTTGGCATTAGTAGGAGCATGTACAGGGGAAGAAGTGCACCCTTAACTTGCAAGGTCACCAGCTCATTAGCTGCCGTCATGGCTCAAATGCTGTCCCACAGAGCAACCCATGTGTGGGTGATTGAGGATGAAAGTGAGGACGTTTTGGTAGGCGTGGTGGGTTATGCAGACATCATGGCAGCTGTGACAAAACAACCTGCTGCTTTTGCTGCGGCAAGTCGACATTGTGAGGGGGGAATTGTTAATGAAATTCAAACTTGATTTGTTTGTTTGATTGGTATTATTTGATTTGTTAGCCTAGTAAAAGTGCCGAAGTCTGTTAAACTTTTCCAACCAAACATTTTTGTTTGAGAACTCAGTACTTTGAATTGAACTTTCTTTTGTACTTCTAGCCCCCCTGCAACTTCTACTGGTTGTGGCTGTATGAATTGATTTTGGGCTTGTCTGGCGTGGTATTTATAAGATCTTCACAATCTGTATGATAATTGTAATGAATGATGATGTTATAAATAATGGATGTGTTTCTTATGATACTGATTATTTAAGAGCTCATGTTGGAAGAGGGGAAATGATGGTGAGATTTTTCTTCTGGTTTGGTAAACATCCCAACTGAATTTTAGTATTGTAGTAAGACCAATGTCCAATGGAGCTTGAAGCTTAAGCTTTAGACAGCAATACCATTACATAATATAATTATATATATACATATTGCTTTTTTATATCCCAGTATATTTATTGTTATTAACTATTAAGTGGTGGAGTCTATAAGATTTGAGCTAAGTTGTGCTCATTCAAAACAAAGAAAAAATCCCAGAACGTATATATACATATATATTGTCCAGATCTTAGTTTGAAAGTCAAGTACACATGGCTTGCACTGCAGTAGTAGTGGGTGGTAATTTGGTATATTTGAATCCTCCAACTCAGAAAGTTCACAGCATCAAACCAATATTCATTCTATCATGATAGGTAGAACATTTTCAAGAAATTAGATGCCTCATTCCTTGGTCATAATACTTTTCCATCTTCAGCAATTTGTCACTGCAACTACACCCACTTATACTTTGTCTTCTTCCAAATTATAATGTCTTTGGATTTTAATAACCAAAGGGTTTCTCTCTCTATCTTTTTTTTTTTTTTTGCAAAAGAAAGTTAAATTATGGAAGAATATTTCTCGTACAAGAAAGTCTGTATACCATTGCATAGTAGCTCTTTGAATGGACTAAAATTTGGTCCTTGAACTAAAATTGACCAAATTGTTATATAACTCAGACAGATGAAAAATAATATGCTAAAAAACACTAATGGTGCTGAACACCCTTCTACGTGTCAATATCGCTATTGGTCTAATTAAGTATAGGATCCTATATAGTTTAATACAATCACTTTTAAGGAGTATCACTAGCCAATTGCAAAACAATACATCTAAAAGGTGCTAGGCACCACTAGTACCTAATAATAATGCTCATATATATATACATATATATACTAGGTTAAAGTTAATTGCAATTGTATGTTTGAATTTTTTTTTTGAATAATGTATTATTAACTGTTAATTATTATAATAGATGATGTGATATATAATTTAATTAATAAACATGTCAGTAAGAAACATGTTTAATATAAATTATAAACATAAAATATAATTGTTGTGATGCTTCTATTCTTTGTTACACCTCAATTTGAATTCTTAAATTTCGAAGAGTTTAGCTAATTTATAAATAAAATTCTCACGTCATTGTGTAGCATGCAAAAGTAATAAAAATGTCTTTGAAGTAGTCTTGAACCTCATCTCACTTGCTCGCATGAGCCTTCTCTAGTTACAACCAATCTCCTTGCATTCAAAGAAACCTTGAAGAACTGTTGCTATGAACTCTTTTTTGTCTTCCTATCGAGCCACATAGAAGTGAAAGTCCTAAACAAACGTATAGATAACAATTCCATAGTAGTGCAAGTTTTATCATATTTTCTAAGTAGGAATCTGAGGACAATACAAAGGGGATTATCTTAGTTTATAACCATAAGAAACATTTCATGCACATATAAAAGAATGAAGGACTTTTTTTAACTAATACAATATATTCTTGGATTAATACTGAAAATGTATTCAAATCTCTTAAACTAAATTTCTTTATCTCAAGCCATGATAAAATTGTAAATGTTGTGAGTATCATCTAATAGATGTAGAAGCATGCCTTCTGTATGAATCATTGCTGATACAATTATTCATGCACCCTTGGTATAAAAATATTTTCATGTTAAAATTTATCTTTTCCAGCAATTTAATTTTTTTATACTATACTATTATAATTATTTAATATAAAAGGACAGATAATACCATACCTTTCCTACAACTAACAGTAAAAAAAACAGAAAGTATGTATCTATTACCGTAATACAAACATAGAAGATTGCTCCTCTGCATTTTCTTCAGCAGCCTCAGACATGCCAAAAAATAATGTAGATCTCTTGTCAATCTCAGGAACCATATAGCTGTGGAAATAAAAAAGAAAGTACAAAAATACAGGAAAATAACTTTACTAAAAAACACATGCTCTAGCGTAACTCACATGTCCATAAAAGTTCCAGCAAAAGTAAGAAATACCATTTATTTGTAACATTACATGCACACAGGCTTTGATTATTTTTAAATGTTTATAAATTGACTTCAAAATCCAAGCACAAGCCATTAGTAAGTCTAATTAAACTTGATAACCAATATAATTGGAGAAGTTAAGAACTAAGAAGAGAGTGGTCCAACATTAATGGCTAAAATTTTCTATAAGAAACTATTTGAAGAGAAGTCTAATTAAACTCGGTAACAATATAATTGGGGAAGTTAAGAAGAAAGAGGGGTCCAACATGAATGCCCTTAATTATATATAAGAAAATATTGTTGTCACCTGTGATTACAACACTGTGCTATTGCATTCACATAATTTCCAGGCACTCTATAACCTTGTCCTTCTCCCAAGCTTCTGCTGTAGATAGCTGCGGATATGTCCTTTCCACTAAGAGACAACACACTGGTGCAGTTGGTTAAGGTGTGGACGGTATGTTGGCGGTGAGCAAATACAAGACAACCTTTTTCCCTAATGGGACAAAATCAATGTTTGCCAAATCCTACCTTCACAGTGGTGTGCTTGCTAGAATATATCAAATTAAATTATTAAATATATCAAAATTATATATAATGAAGGGAAATTTATACTAAGTGGTTTTTTTTTTTTTTTTTTTTTTTTTTTTTTTTCAATATTAAACATTTATACTTCCCCTATCTTTTTTTTTTTACTTTTTTACTTTTTAATTTTTTTTTAATACTATTTACAAAGTTTGATATTTATAATTATACATTTTATACTATTTCTCCTTCTTCTTCCTATTCGCACAGATCCACTTCAAAGGCAACCATCTCTACCATTTTCATCTCACATCCAACCTCTCTCGTTCCCAGCTCTCTTGTCCCAGCCCTCGATGTCTTGTAAAGCATCTACTCAACCTTCTATGTTGTGGTCTAGGGAGAAAGAGAGACACTTTAGATTTATTTTCCTCTTGATCAAGCCATCTCCCTCTTTTTCAAACTTATTTTTGCTGCTATTAATATTTTTTGAAGCTTCGATTTGTAAGTTGTTCTTCTCTTGTTCTTGCTCTTTTTTTTTTTCTTTTCAAATTACATTAACAAAAGTTTAGATTTGAAAGTTTAATAAAAATATTGTTGTAGTGTGATTGTTTATTATTGATTCTACTCATTTGTCCTCAAATTTTGTAAATTTCTTCTTCTTCTTTAACCTGAATATTTTGTTAATGTGTATATAAGGGCATACATTCCATGTGTTTGACGAAATGCCTAACATAGTTATTCTTAATCACTAGCATAAAAAAAGAGTGTATCTTTAATTGTGCTATTGTAATTTTTATTCCTCTTCAAACAAGGATTTTTATATTGTTCCTCTGATGTTATTTATGTTATTTTTGATTTTATGAATTAGTCAATTTATCAATAAATTTGATACAGTGTTATTTATGCGTTGTTTATAAGTTGTTTATACGTATTGTTTTGCTACTACAGTAGAAAGGAAAAACCTTAGTTCCTAGTGTTGAAGTACTTCCAAGTTGATTAGGATAGGCTTTGTGACAATTCTATTCCTTTGGTAGAATGAAGTAAGTTGAACACATTGAGAGTGTACAAGAAAATGCTGTATAGTTGTGTGTGTGCGTGTGTAAAAATACCCATGCCATGTGTTTGGTGAAATGTCCGAAAGAACTAAGTTTTCACTAACATAAAGAAAGAGAACATATTCAATTATATTTTTTCTTCTTCTTTAAGCTGAACTTTTCATGCATATTGCTTTTCTTTTATTTTTTGTTCATTTTAGTTTTCTGAATTAGTCCATTTTTATTTATAGATATTTAATGATTTTTTTTGATATAGTGTTGTGTTCACGTTGTTTATAAGTTGTTTATATTTTATTTTGTAAATGCGTTCAATGATTATGTTGATATAGCGTTGTTTATAAGATGTTTATATGTTATTTTGTAAATACATTCATTTTTTATCTTGTTGTTTTTGCTACTGTAGTTGAATGCAAGAAACTTGATTTCCAGTGATGATGTACTTAAATGTTGATCATAATAGACTTGTCATCTATTTCTATTCCTTTGATAAAATGAAGTGAGTTACATACATTAAAAGTGTACACGAAAATGTTCCAATCTTCCAAGAAGTTTCAAGCTATTGTGCATGGATTTTGTTATGCATTGAAGAGCAACATTTTTTTTTAAGAAACATTGCTTTGTTGTTAATTTTACATATATCTTGCACGTGATATTGAACATTATAATTTTATTTAAGTTGTTTACATATTTTAGTACAGTGAAAAATAACTATTGTTATACTTTTAATTTATACATTAAGTATTTATATAATTATGTTTGTCTTTTTTTTTTTTTTTGAGAAAAAAGACAATAATTGCTAGTAGTTTTTTTTAGCTATTAATAATATATAGCTACGATATAAAAATATAAAAATAATTGTATATACAATTTAAGGAATCTACAAATTTTAATTATTGTAATTTAAAGTACAAACAACGTGAAATCAACATGTTTAAAAAATAACAAAATTAAACAACGTGTTTACAATTTTAAAACAACTGTAAAACAACAAATAATGTTATTTCTAAATATAAGCAATTTTTTTTTTCATATTTACAATCTATTTCTATATATGCCCCCACTTGATTCAAAATCAACATAATGTGTGTTCTCTTATTATTTTTCATATCTTAATGTAAGAGATAAGATAAATTTTTGTTTTAACATGTAAAAAATCTATTTCTTTAATTATTTAACAACCAGTGTAGTGTATAATAATTTATAACAAACTTTACAATAACATAAAAACAACTTGATTTGATTTTCAAGTTGAAATAAGATGTTACAAAAACAACACAAAAGAAACTTCCAATATATAACATGAAAACAACTTAATGATTATTTGTAGATATTGTGTAGAATTGTTTTTATTGTTTTCAACCAAAACAATATCAATTAATGAACAAATAATTATAGATTTTTCAATATTCAACATCTTCGGGGATTTACTGTTGGTTATTTTCTTGTTGCTTTATGGTTGTTTCTTCTGTAAAAGTCACAGTATCAACCAAAATAACATCTTTTAAAACAAATCCCCCTCTTAAAGCAGATAAAAGTTTTTTAATTGTTGTTGTTGTGTTGTTGTGAGGTTGCTGCACATGTGAGTATACTGAGTGATTATCACTATTTGTCATTATCACATTGTTGCACTCCATTGTTTGGGTAGCTTCCAAAAAAAAATTATATAAAATAACAGACTTTTGTCATCCTTAATTTAGAGTGGTTGCCTAAGAAGCAACTAGGATTTTGAAGTATGATAAATAAAATATGTTCATGTTAAAATAATATTTTTTGAAACTGATTCCCTCCTTGGAGCAGATAAAAGTTATTTAGTTGTTGTTGTTGTGTTGCTTTCAGGTTGTTGCACATCTGAGTGTACTGAGTGATTTTCACTTTCTGTCATTATCACATTTTTGCACACCATTATTTGGGTAGTTTCCAAAAAAGATTGTGTTTCTGTGTTGTTGAATGTGTTCACACACAATTGATACTGTGTGAAATCAGTTTCATTGGTTAATAACTTTATGTAAAACAACAGACTTTTGTCATCCTTGATTTGGTGTGGTTGGCAGCCTTCCTTCAGTTGGTATTTCAGTTGTATTTGAGTTGTTTTATGGTTTCATTTTAGTTTCTCCATCATTATATGCACTAGTTTAGCAAAAGTGCAATCTCTTGATATTAATTCTCCACTTAATTCGTAATCAACATAATGCTTGTTGTCATTTCAATGATCATTGCTCTATACTAAAATTTACAAAGGTTTCATGCCTGAAACTAGTGTATTAATTTTTCTATATTGTTAAGCAACTAGTTTAATACATGAGAACAACGTATAAACAACTATTACATGATAGTAATCACTAAATGACCTTAAATGAATCACTATTTTTTTCAAATTTAAATTATTTGCACCTATTTATTCAGATCAACTAATTTTTAGTATGAATTTGCTTTGATATACTTCAGAAACACTAAATTACAACCTGATTACGAAAAAAATCATTTAAAATATTGGTACTTTGTTTGTTTATTTGTCAAATTCTTCCGAGTTATTTTTAATTTTTCGTTGAAAATTTAGGAAAAGTTGATCATACTGTTGAAAATAATTATTTCTTTATTTCATTTTTTATTGTTCTAAATAATAAAGTTATATTCGTCATTATTTTATTATTGTTGTTGTGTTATTTATACATTTGTTATTTCACGATCATGGACAACAACAAAAAGAAAACATACAAATAATGCTAAAACAACATAATTTTATTTTGAAATTTTAACACAAACTCAATATTCTCATTATACTACCTAAAAAAATCAATTTACTGGTTTTCATTCCAGATTTTTAAAAAACACCGAAAATAATAACGATATATTAACAAAAACAACTAATATATGTGAATCAACTCAATAATGTTAATAATAATAGATTAGAAAACAATTAAAGCAAACACAATTAATAATATCAGATTTGTTATTTTTCTAAATTAAGAAAAAGAAATAAAGAAAAACCCAATTTTTTTGGTAAATTTTCATGAACATCTCCTCTCAGTTGTTGATCTTCTTTCATTGGCTTTTCATGGAGATCTCTGATCGTTGGTCGCGCTGCCATAACGGAATATCGAATCAAAGTTTCTTACCAGCGTTAATGGCGATCGACAAAAAGCTTTCCGCCAGCGTTCATGGTGTTCGACAAAAACTTCTACATCTTTGGTGGTGTTTTTTGGAGAATACATTGATTATGGAGGAGAGCTAAGATTTTTTGGAGGCGATCCATGTTCCTGTTGATTTCAGATCTAAATTTTTTGGGAGAAGCTATTTTGGGAAGGTCTCATGTAGGGACTGTTGGATATTATTTTACCAGGATCTAGATTTACTACCATGTATGTTTCATTAACATCCTAATATGAATTCTAAAACAATAAAATAAACACATAAGGGTTTAAGAAACCTTACATTGGGTGCAGCAGAATATAATGACTCCTTCCGTACAGATATCTAGCCCTTGATTCCTTTCTGTAGCAGAGCATTATCAATATCTGAACCTGGATCTCTTTCTCTCCTTCCTTTGATGCTGAATCTCCTTCTTGTTGGTTGATTTTCCACAATCTTACACACTATGATTGAGATACCACTTGATGTGTGTGGGCACTCACTCATTCACTCAAGGATTTCGAAATTTAGAGAAGCAAAGAAGAGAGAAGGTGGCGGCTAGAAATTTTTCTCTGAAGGAATGATCTGTATCATCTTTTCCTGAAGCCATCACTACCTATTTATAGGTAACCACCTAGGTTTAAGTTAGAATTATTTGGCATTAAAATAATGAAAAAATAAATGATAAAAGCCTACAATAGTGGCCGGCCTGGGCTTTGGATAATGGGCCTCACTTATGCAATTTTGCTGTTTTATCATTTCTGCATCTCATTTTCTCAAAAACGCCAATTTTCCAATTTAACCATTTAAATGCCAATTTCTAATTATTTAATAACTAAAAATTAATTATTAAATAATATTGTCATTTAATATATTTATTAATTAGACATATAAAGTCTCTTAATTAATAAATAAACCTAGAATTCTCTTTTCTTTACAATTTCGCCCTTGCTTAGTGAAAATTCACAAAGTAGACATAGTCTAACTTTAGAATTATAATTGATTAATTAAAATCAATTAACTGAGTCTTACAAGCAGTATGGTCTCAACTAGTATGGGGACCATGGGTCTATATATCCGAGCTTCCAATAAGCAGATCAAGAATTTATATCTTAAACTCACTGACTTATTAATTCTTCGTTGAATCCACGCATAGAACTTAGAATTGCACTCTCAGTATATAGAACACTCTATATGTTCCACGATATAGATACGTCATTAGTTATCCATTGTTATAATCCTAATATGATCAATGACCCTCTAATAGATGATCTACATTGAAAAGGCAATAAGTTACCGTTACACCTTCAATGTATTTTATCCTTAAAACACTTAGCTCCGTATAAATGATATTTCAGCGAAGTGAAATGAGATCTCCACCATTTATCTCTGTTTAGCCAAGCTCGAAGGATATCATCGTTTCACTTCTAAATTCCTATAGAAGTTATAGATTCCATATTTATGTTAGCGCTCCCACTCAATTATACTATCTGTAACGCCCCGATTTCCCGAGACGTCACACTAGCTAGTCCGTTTAAAACCATTTAAGATAAAGACAATAAAAGACTTCTTTAATAAAAAATAACTAAGCATGAGATCTCATTATTTTTAAAACAAAACATTTATTTATTCATAACTTTAAAATATAAAGCCTTACAAAAACTATTTGAATCATAATCTTAAATGAAATATTTTTAAACCAAAACATCGTGACAATCCCCTAACATGTAATCCATGCCTCGAGCTCGCCACCCTCACTGTATAGTTTTGCCTTTACCTGCACACAGAGTACCCGTGAGCTAACGCCCAGTAAGAAGAGCTATGTAGGACATAACCCCCCCAACTTGATAACATAGTCATAAGTATAACAATATCACAACATCAAATCAATTCATACCATATTTGCATACATATAGCAACATGTCACATCACACATTATTCTCACATACAATACAACATCATATCACAGTGTAATTATAAAGCATGTTATACTCACACATATAACACATAGTATCTTATCGCACATTGTACTCACATACGATAATCTACTCCCACTCATGTTAATCAGACATGAAGTGTAACTTGCCCTGCCTTGTGCTGTTCTCACACTCGGCATCCAATAGGGCAATCCCTTATCACACGTTGTACTCACCCATGAAAGGATAACCTGCAAGTAAAACCCATACAAGCAGCCAAAAATATATCCTGCAGTGCTATGCTCACACCAGCAGCAGAAAACATATCCTATAAGTGCTATTCTCATACAAATAGTCAAAAGCCTTATCACTATCACACACTAATAACATTAGCATAAAACAACAATCTACCATAGAATAAAACATGTAAATACAAACCCATAATACAGTTGTATGTTTTAACATACACCCTGTGCACAGATGTCCACTCTTCTTACCTCAGTTGTTAAGAACACCTTCTTGCTACTCCAAGCACCTCAATAAATTTTCTTGTTGAGGACAAGATCCTCAAATCCCACTGCTTAAGACTTGTTATCTCGTCACTACTACCTATAACAACACATGGTTCAAGGCCCTAACATTAAAATTCGTACTCTTACAGTACAGCAGAAAGATCACTATTTTTGACCAACAAATATACTAATTCAGTGAAAGTTGTCTTCATAAAAATTATAGAAAATTTCATTATCTTTCCAATGATATAAAGATTATCAAAAATGAATTAAAACTGAGGGAGTTATGATTGTTTTACTAAAACTATTTCTGAGAAAGAATATGGAGTAACGAATTACACAACTTAGCAAAAATACAAACTTTTGACATTGAATGGTTCAGAACTAGAAGATAACATCTTCATCAAAGTTTTAGGAAATTAAATTCCCTTTCCAATGATACCAAAATCTTTGAAATTGGAATTATATTCAAAGAGATATTACAATTTTACCAAAACAGTTTTGCAAGAACAAGACTCAAGAAACGAATCACATGATATTGAATAAAACTAACTTTTTGACATAGTATGACTTCGAATTAACAAAACGTTTCTTCATAAAACTTATGGGAAATCGAATAAGCTTTCCAACGATATAAAAATCTCTAAAAACGGATCAATATCAAGAGAGATATCATCACTTTACTGAAACTTGTTTTTCTGAAAACGAAAAAATATAATAGATCCGAACCCTAGATCACATTTAGCATTATTGAGCAAGAAAATATTTCATACCTCTTCACATATTTCTATTCGATGTCTCAAGCCCGCAAGCCTTGATTATAAATTCAAAACTTTAAGAATGAAGGTAGAAAATAAGAAGAATTGTGGAAGGTTTGAGAGGAGCAAGCATGAAGAAGAATGAGGCTTTGACTAATTGGTTTGGAGAGGAAAAATAAAACTATGATAGTTTAGGGTTTGATAAAAAGATTATGAGATATCGTATTCTGATAGGTTTAGGTTAACTAAAAATAATAATATATAATAAAATGCTAAAATATTATTAAATCAACAAATATCTAAATTTTTAAATTTTAAAAGTACGCCCTTTATTTCGTAACTTTAGGCTCAGTTTTCACCTAGAAAAATTCCGAATTCTGATATAACTATTTCTACAAAATTTATAGATCTTTGAATTATCTTTCCAACGCCACTAGAATCACCTCAATCGGAGCTCTAAAACTCTAGATATGATCATTTTAGTAAAACAGTTTTTAATCCTGCGAATTTATCAAAACCTACGAATTTTTGTGACATTAATTCCATTATAATGTTATTTAATACCCTTCATACAATAAATTAAACCCACTAAATAATCTATAAAACTCTAATAGACTTTCATATTGGGCTTTAATTGAGTAATTATCCTAATTCGTAAAAACACCATAATTTTACCTTGACACTTACTATAATTTCAACTATGTTTAGAAATCTATCAATACTATTCTAAGCAATAGTCTCTATTCACTATTAGTAGAAATAAATGAATATTTATTCTCACACAAATTGTATAACAAATAAAATTTAAAATATATGTATATTTTTACCGGGTATTACACTATCATGTTCCCAAAATGTACGTATCATCCTGACCCAAAAGTAGGCTTAACTAACAAATCAAAGAACATGTATAATACTCTTGAGATCGAACCTAAACATATCAGGATTAAGATCATTTGATCTAGGATCAACAAGTGATATTGAATGGAATAGATATTACGGTAAATTTTAATATATCTAATCAAAGTTCAATATCGGTCCTTTCTAATGTATACTCCATACATCCGATGCTGGTAAACTTTGCCAATGCCCTGGAAAGGACATAACACTTATCCAAGGTGTAAGAATACCTATCACTGATTATCATGTCAGTCTAAATCCAGTGAACTGACATATCAGGGAATAAACATTCGAACATATAATTAAGATTATATTCCACTGTGTTGACAACACTATAATCATTAACAAATTGATATGTTCTAGACTTAAAAAGAATTCATACATTATGTAAATAATCATGAAATAAATCATGTGAACCATGCAACATTAAATGTTATTTCTGATCTATATTAATAAGTAAATCTGATTATATTGAAATGAGTTTTATTTAGGGCATAAAACCCAACAAACTCCCACTTGCACTAATATAAAAAAAACGTGCATTTCAAATAATCTCAACACCTTGATATACAAATCAAGTGTAGTAGTAGTATACTTCTCGTAATAGGATCTGACAGGTTGAATTCAACACAACCTTTTCTCCACCATTACTCTTCCTTAAGCACAAAATCATTGATAATGTGAAATTCCTCTCTATATGTCTACTCTCTTGGGATACTGGATTCTATACCTTTGGCAACTACTTTTGGTTAATCAGGAAATTAACACTAGTAGTTAAGACAAGTTGGAACGGTGCCACAATTGTATAGAACTTTCCTTAGACTGAATAAGTACCTTTCCTGCAACTTTAACATTCAGTCCCTTTCTGGTAGACCTAGAGACTTCAGATAGGTTTTTACACTTCTCCAAAATCACTACTCCACCCCCAGAGTAATCACCATCTTATCAGCAGACTTTCTAGCACAAAGGCAAGTCTCGAAATCTGATGTGGTGTAGTCTAAGAATTTTAAACACACCCTTATTGACTAACATATAGTTCCTCTTCTTAATCTTAAGATTTACTTGATTGTCTTCCAATGTTCTTCTCCTGGATTAATCTGATACCTACTCATTACTCCCACTCAACAGCATGTGTCTGGTCTAAGGCATACTAAAGCATATCTGAGACCTCTCACTGTTGATTTAAGAAATTCTTTCATGGCTTTATCTTTTCTGGAATAGTTGAGACTTTTCCTTAGATAAATAAAATCTATGCCTAGAAGTCGAGAAGCTTCTATAGATTTCCATTAGAAAGAAAATGCTTCAGCATCTTACTTAAGTAAGCTGCTTGCACTAGAGTAAGTAATTACCAGGTATACCACAAGCCATTGGTTTAGATAAACTCAAACCTATAATACTAGGAACAGGAAGTTTTGTTAAGTCCATTGAATAGACTTATTAACGAAAATTTCCTTTTATGTCATTGTAATAGAAAACTTTAGGTTACTCCATGTTAATGGACTAAACCATAGTTCTCTTGACTTTTCTTCTTAGTTTCTTATCTTGACAATCCATTACTTGTTTAAACTCACAACGGATTTTAATCACTAGTGTCTTCCAAGTCATAAGAAGTAAAGTTCCTTGAAACTCTCCCACTACGATAAGGTACCGTGAATTATGTCTAAGAAAACTAAATGGTATTGACCTCTTCGGTTGTGTTAAGACAACAGAGGCAGTGGGATCATCTTGTATCGAATAAGATGATAGAACACTTATGGAATCAAGAAAAAAAATATCTCCTTTATTTGCTACTTTATTTTCAGACTTAGTCATTTTTCTTAGAAAAGTTGTGTTTGTTTAAACAAACACTTTCTTATCTATTGACTATGGGATGGTCCACCCCTAATAACTTAGAATAGCTAACAAACCATGGTTAACAGCTCTAGCTTTTCTTAAGATTTTGATTAGGTCATCCATGAATCTAGTAATGATTTACATTAAGTATACAACCATTACCTCATTCTGAAATTGTATTACCATAGAAAGACTTAGGCAACGACTAGTAACTAATCATCAATATGCAAATCAAAATTTCTGGGGAGCTAAGTTTGGATATAATTCAAAAATCAATTTAATGATCTTTGAACTGCATATCTACTAACTATTTCTCCACCCTATCAGTTCGCAAGATCTTTAACCACTTACCTTAATGGTTTATCACCAATGCTAGAAATTCAGAAATTTTTCAAACATTTTAAATTGCTTTGCATAAGGTATAATCTAGAGTTATCGTTTTAAGAATACAACGAAAAACTCATATCCACCCCTGAATGTACATCCATCTACGAATGAGATAAAAAACTTTCAGTGGATATAGGCATATTAACTCTTTGTAGAGATTGATCTTGTCAAAACCACTATGAACAAGATACAAATGCCATAGATTAAAAAAAATGTGGTCGTGTCTTTTTGATGACTTATGTTTAGTTACATTAAAAAGTTCTTAGAATAGTGCAAGTGGATCCTGGTCACAGAATACTAAACTCATATTCCATACAGTTTTAATCCATTGATTGAAAATGGTTATTAAACACTTGTGAAAGTGTAACTGTATTGTATCCTGGAATTAGAAATATAAGAAAATTTCTGTTTGGAATCTAAAACTTAAAGTCAATGACTTAAATTTATACCAAATATACATGAGTAATTCTTTCTTGGACCACCACTACTAATATAAACTCTAAGTCAGATTTTCCTATACAAGTAGGAGATTTCTAAGATTGAGTACTTATATCATTGTGGAATAGAATTTCGGGATTATAATCATCTGCATCATTTAATTTCTTAAGAGAAAAAATAGAATGACATAAAATGATATATAGACCATTCATCTAATGATATGTTATTGAGCTAATTCAAAATGAATAAGCTAAGAGAAATTAGGATAATTTTGTTGTTTAAATAAGAATCCAACGATGCTTCGATTAGCAAAAGTCAAAGTAATCTTATTTATACAATCTTCTTGTTTCATATCGTAAAAATACTAGTCTAAGGTGTCATCAATTGATGAACAGCTAGATGTTGGATATACAATATTTATCTTTTGAGATCTAACACTATTATGTATGTCTAATGGTGAAAATCCATTAGGGATTTATCTCATTAGAAAAACAAACCAAGTTAGACAAACAATAAAGATTCGAAATTAAACTACAATTTAATAACAGAAAATAACATGGTTCAATATAAATTCATACACAATTCAGAAATTATTAAACATATAGCAAGTAGGAATGACAAGTGAAAATACTAAAACATACAATCCTAAATAATTTCTAAGGTTTTCAACAAACTGATATCAGTGTCCCGTTTAGGCGAGAGTCAAAGCTACCATCCATTGAATAGAGTTGTCAGCTCATCTAAAATGTTAAACATTCTAGCAACCTTTTATTCGATCAAGATTGGAATCCAGCGTTGTCTCGTTTAGGCGAGAGTCAAGGCTATTCTATCTTATGAGCTTCCACCATTGTTTCATATTTTGCAAGTCAAATACAGTCGCCACCATTAGGGTGATCCATACCATATAAAACACTTACAAAGCTACTTATCTTTCGAGATTAAACGGTGCTAACTTGCTAATGAACCTTCCTCCATTAGGGAGGATTACTCACTAAAACAAAAGTTATGTAAAACCAACAATGGAGATCGAATGTCCTAATAATAAAGCTCATTATTTAAAGTGTATTTTCTTCTAATATTTATTTTAATCTATTTATTTTAAATATATATATTTATTTAATTAAAATTTCCAATTTAGAATGAAAAATTCTAAATATAAATTTTAATTTAATATTTATAAATTTTACTTAGATGGATATGAAAATAACATGAATTATTTCCATCTTAGTAATAATTTTCAATAAATATTTAGAAAAATATTCAATTTAAGTTGTTACAAAATTAATTTAAATTAATTTACAACTCAAATTTAATTTTCTATAAATATACATTGCATTTCGAAAAATTGAAGTATTTAAGAATACAATTTTCGTAATTGCTTATTAAAATAAAATAAAAATAAATTCTGGAAAAATTATTCTAATTTAATGTCGGCCCAAAATTAATTAATGAAATTAATTTACAACAAAAAATATAATTTTCCTATTTAATTAAATATATAAGAAAAATTTCAAATATTTAAGTATCATGATGAAAATCAACTGAAATATTAATTTTCTATTTAATTAAATACACTAGAAAAATACTTCAAGCAAAAACAATTAATATCTATCTAGACTTTCATTGACTAATTAATTCATTTTCTAATTGAATATATTTTACTTCATTTATTTTAATTAATCATTAAATGAAAAAATCATTGATTTAAGTTGGTCCGAAATTAAAATAAATAATTTACAACTTTAATCTATTTTTCAAATAAAATTCGAAATTTCTGCATTTAAGAAATACAATTTCGAAATTGTGGAAAAGGGATTAATAAAATAAAATAAAATATTATTTGAAAATTATTCAAATTTAAGTTATATGAAATAAGATTTCAAACTTAAAATAATTTTCAATTTTAATTAAATAAGCATGAAAATAATAATATTTAAGTATCATGATAAAAATCAATTTAAATATTTAAATTTTCAATTTAATTAAATGTATTAATTCAAGAAATAAATAATTAAGTATAGAGAAGACTTAATTATTAATTCTAATTGAATACTAGGAAAAATATACTTAACTTAGATTGTACCAAAATTAATTATTAAACAATTAATTTCACAATCTATGATATTTTCCTAATTAAATATTAGAAAAAATAACTAGTTCTAGAAATAACTATCTAGAATAATTTCATTTACTAAGTGTTTTTCTAAAATTAACTTTAAAATATTAAATAAAAAATTAAATTTGATATATTTTAAAAGTTAATTATGTTGCTAATTCAATTTTAATTAGGTTAGACTAATATAATTAACCTAATACAATTATTTAAATAAGGCAAATGGGCCTTCACAATTGGGGTAGTTCATGTGAGGGGGAGCTGGGTTCAGTATGTCGTACCCACTTCTATTGGCCCCCAACTCTCACACAAGGCCCAAAAGAGAGGAATTTAACCTTTAAATATATTGGAAATTATTTTACCAGGATCTTAGATCTACTCACAAGTATGTTAATTAACATCCTAAATATGAACTTCTAAAACGATTATGAAATAAACACATATAAAGTATTAGAAACCTTACATTGGGTGCAGCGGAATAATATGACTCCTTTCGTTCAGATATCTAGCCCTTGATTCCTTTCTGTAGCAGAGCATTATCAATATCTAAACCTGGATCTCTTTCTCTCCTTCTTTAGTGCTGAAACTCCTTCTTGTTGAATGTCTTTCTTCACAATCTTCCTCACTATGATTGAGTTATCACTTGCTGTGTGTGGGCACTACTCTAATCACTAAGTGGTTCGAAATTTCAAGGAAGATGAAAGAGAAGAAGGTGGCGGCTAGGTATAGAGAGAGAAGGCGCAGGTTTTTCTCTGAAGGAAAAAACAGAAAGTTAAGTGTAAATTTCCTGAAGCCTTCACTATCTATTTATAGAATTCTACTAGGGTTAGGTTTGAATTATTTGGCATTAAAATAATGAAAATATCAGTTTGAAAAACCATCCCAAGTGGCCGGCCATGGTGTGTAATGGGCCTTGGATTTTGCAATTTTCACAAATTTTATTTCTATTTTTTCAAAAACACCAATTTTCAAATTCAACCATTTAAATGCCAATTCTAACTATTTAATAACTATAAATAATTATTAAATAATATTGTCATTTATCATATTTATTAATTGAACCATACAAAGTATCATAATTAACAAATATGCCCCTAAAACTCTTTCTTTACAATTTCCACCTTACTTAGTGAAAAATTCACAAATAGACATAGTCTAATTTGAGAATTATAATTGATTAATCAAAACCAATTATATGAGTCTTACAAGAAATATTATCTTAACTAGTGGGGGGACCATGGGTCTATATAACCGAGCTTCCAATAAGCAGATCAAGAATTTATAACCTAAATTCACTGACTTATTAATTCTTCGTTGAATCCACGCATAGAACTTAGAATTGCACTCTCAGTATATAGAATGCTCTATATGTTCCACCATATAGACACATCATTAGTTATCCATTGTTATAATCCTAATTTGATCAATGATCCTCTATATGAATGATCTACACTGTAAAGGGATTAGATTACCGTTACACCCTACTATGTATTTTATCCTTAAAACACTTGATCCCGTATAAATGATATTTCAGCTTATGTGAAATGAGTACTCCACCATTTATGTTCGTTTGGTCAAGCTCGAAGGAGATCATCCTTTGCTTACTATTCGCCAGATAGAAGCTATAGATTCCATGTTTATGTTAGCGCTCCCACTCAATTGCACTACTTTGTTCCCAAATTGTACGTATCACCCTGACCTAAAAGTAGGCTTAACTAAAAAAATCAAAGAACACGAATAGCCTCTCGAGATTGAGCCTAATCATAACAGGATTAAGATCATTTGATCTAGGATCAACTAAGCGATATTGACTTGAATAGATATTACGGTAAGTTTAATAAATCTAAGTCAAAGTTCAATATCTGTCCCTTCCGATAAATACTCCATGCATCCAACCCGAGCTTTACTTTAACCAATGCTCTAGAAAGAACATAGCATTTCTCCAAATGCAAGTAAACTCTGTTGTAGATTATCATATCAGTAAAACCCTGTGTCTGATAAATCTAGGAAACTTTATTCACATAGTCATGTTTACTTTCCAATGTGATGACAGCACAATAAACATGATCAAGTATGTGAAAAGGGTTTCAGATGAATTTATACATTATGTACATATAATCATGAAATAAATCATGTGAACCATGCATTATTAAATGTTATTTCTGATCTATATTAATAAGTAAATCTGATTATATAGAAATGAGTTCTATTTAGGGCATAAAACCCAACAAACTCCCACTTGCACTAATATAAAACAAAAATTGCATTTAAAATAATCTCAACACCTTGATATACAAATCAAGTGTAGTAGTAGTAAACTCCTCGTAATAGGATCTGAAAGGTTGATTTAAACACAACCTTTTCTCCACCATTACTCTTCCTTAATCACAAAATCATTAATAATGTGAAATTCCTCTCTATATGTCTACTCTTTTTGGGATACTGGATTCTATACCTTTGGCAACTACTTTTCATTAACATCCTAATATGAATTCTAAAACAATGAAATAAACACATAAGGGTTTAAGAAACCCTACATTGGGTGCAGCGAAATATAATGACTCCTTCCGTACAGATATCTAGCCCTTGATTCCTTTCTGTAGCAGAGCATTATCAATATCTGAACCTAGATCTCTTCCTCTCCTTCCTTTGATGCTGAATCTCCTTCTTGTTGGTTGATTTTCCACAATCTTACACACTATGATTGAGATACCACTTGATGTGTGTGGGCACTCACTCATTCACTCGAGGATTTCGAAATTTAGAGAAGAAAAGAAGAGAGAAGGTGGCGGCTAGAAATTTTTTTCTGAAGGAATGATCTGTATCATCTTTTCCTGAAGCCATCACTACCTATTTATAGGTAACCACCTAGGTTTAAGTTAGAATTATTTGGCATTAAAATAATGAAAAAATAAATGATAAAAGCCTACAATAGTGGCCGGCCTGGGCTTTGGATAATGGGCCTCACTTATGCAATTTTGCTGTTTTATCATTTGTGCATCTCATTTTCTCAAAAATGCCAATTTTCCAATTTAACCATTTAAATGCCAATTTCTAATTATTTAATAACTAAAAATTAATTATTAAATAATATTGTCATTTAATATATTTATTAATTAGACATATAAAGTCTCTTAAGTAATAAATAAACCTAGAATTCTCTTTTCTTTATAATTTCGCCATTGCTTAGTGAAAATTCACAAAGTAGACATAGTCTAACTTTAGAATTATAATTGATTAATTAAAATCAATTAACTGAGTCTTACAAGCAATATGGTCTCAACTAGTATGGGGACCATGGGTCTATATATCCGAGCTTCCAATAAGCAGATCAAGAATTTATATCTTAAACTCACTGACTTATTAATTCTTCGTTGAATCCACGCATAGAACTTAGAATTGCACTCTCAGTATATAGAACGCTCCATATGTTCCACGATATAGATACGTCATTAGTTATCCATTGTTATAATCCTAATATGATCAATGACCCTCTAATAGATGATCTACATTGAAAAGGCACTAAGTTACCGTTACACCTTCAATGTATTTTATCCTTAAAACACTTAGCTCCGTATAAATGATATTTCAGCGAAGTGAAATGAGATCTCCACCATTTATCTCTGTTTAGCCAAGCTCGAAGGATATCATCGTTTCACTTATAAATTCCTATAGAAGTTATAGATTCCATATTTATGTTAGCGCTCCCACTCAATTATACTATCATGTTCCCAAAATGTACGTATCACCCTGACCCAAAAGTAGGCTTAACTAACAAATCAAAGAACATGTATAATACTCTTGAGATCGAACCTAAACATATCAGGATTAAGATTATTTGATCTAGGATCAACGGGTGATATTGAATTGAATAGATATTACAGTAAATTTTAACAAATCTAATCAAAATTCAATATCGGTCCCTTCCGATGTATACTCCATATATTCGATGCTGGTAAACTTTGCCAATGCCCTTGAAAGGACATAACACTTATCCAAGGTGTAAGAATACCTATCACTGATTATCATGTCAGTCTAAATCCAGTGAACTGACATATCAGGGAATAAACTTTCGAACATATAATTAAGATTATATTCCACTGTGTTGACAACACTATAATCATTAACAAATTGATATGTTCTGGACTTAAAAAGAATTCATACATTATGTAAATAATCATGAAATAAATCATGTGAACCATGCAACATTAAATGTTATTTCTGATCTATATTAATAAGTAAATCTGATTATATTGAAATGAGTTTTATTTAGGGCATAAAACCCAACAAACTCCCACTTGCACTAATATAAAACAAAATGTGCATTTCAAATAATCTCAACACATTGATATACAAATCAAGTGTAGTAGTAGTATACTTCTCGTAATAGGATTTGACAGGTTGAATTCAACACAACCTTTTCTCCACCATTACTCTTCCTTAAGCACAAAATCATTGAGAATGTGAAATTCCTCTCTATATGTCTACTCTCTTGGGATACTGGATTCTATACCTTTGGCAACTACTTTTGGTTAATCAGGAAATTAACACTAGTAGTTAAGACAAGTTGGAACAGTGCCACAATTGTATAGAACTTTCCTTAGACTGAATAAGTACCTTTCCTGCAACTTTAGCATTCAGTCCCTTTCTGGTAGACCTAGAGACTTCAGATAGGTTTTTACACTTCTCCAAAATCACTATTCCACCCCAGAGTAATCACCATCTTATCAGAAAGATTTTCTAGCACAAAGGCAAATCTCGAAATCTGATGTGGTGTAGTCTAAGAGTTTTAAATACACCCTTATTGACTAACATATAGTTCCTCTTCTTAATCTTAAGATTTACTTGATTGTCTTCCAATGTTCTTCTCCTGGATTAATCTGATACCTACTCATTACTTCCACTCAACAACAGGTGTCTGGTCTAAGGCATACTATAGCATATCTGAGACCTCTCACTGTTGATATAAGAAATTCTTTCATGGCTTTATCTTTTCTGGAATAGTTGAGACTTTTCCTTAGATAAATAAAATCTATGCCTAGAAGTCGAGAAGCTTCTATAGATTGCCATTAGAAAGAAAATGCTTCAGCATCTTACTAAAGTTAGTTGCTTGCATTGGAGTAAGTAATTACCAGGTATACCACAAGCCATAGGTGTAGATAAACTCAAACCTATAATACTAGGAACAAGAAGTTTTGTTAAGTCCATTGAATAGACTTATAAACAAAAATTTTCTTTTATGTCCTTGTAATAGAAAACTTTAGGTTACTCCATGTGAGTGGATCAAACTATAATTCTATTGGCTTTTCTTCTTAGTTTCTTATCTTGACAATCCATTACTTGTTTAAACTCACAATGGATTTTAATCACTAGTGTCTTCCAAGTCATAAGAAGGTGAGTTCCTAGAAACTCTCCCACTACGACAAGGTACCGTGAATTATGTCTAAGAAAACTAAATGGTATTAACCTCTTTGGTTGTGTCAAGACAACAGAGGCAGTAGGATCATCATATGTCAAAGATGATAGAACACTTTTGGAATCAAGAAAAAAAATATCTCCTTTATATTCTACTTTATTTTCAGACTTAGTCATTATCTTAGAAAAGTAGTATTTGTTTAAACAAACACTTTCTTATCTATTGACTATGGGATGGTCCACACCTAATCACTTAGAATAGCAAACAAACATGAAAACCATGGTTAACAGTTCTAGCTTTTCTTAAGATTTTGATTAGGTCATCCATGAATCTAGTAATGATTTACATTAAGTATACAACCATTACATCATTCTGAAATTGTATTACCATAGAAAGACTTAGGCAACGACTAGTAAGTAATTATCAATATGCAAATCGAAATTTCTGAGGAGGTAAGTTTGGATATAAGTCAAAAATCAAATTAATGATCTTTGAACTGCATATCTATTAACTATTTCTCTACCCCTATCAGTTCGCAAGATCTTTAACCACTTACCTTAATGGTTTTAACCATTGCTAGAAATTTATGAAATTTTTCAAACATTTCAAATTTCTTTGCATAAGGTATAATCTAGAGTGATCGTTTTAAGAATACAACGAAAAACTCATATCCACCCCTGAATGTACATCCATCTACGAATGAGATGAACAACTTTCAGTGGATATGGGCATATTAACTCTTTGCAGAGATTGATCTTTTCAAACCCACTATGAACAAGATACAAATGCCATAGATTAATAAAAATGTGGTTGTGTCTTTTTGATGACTTAGGTTTAGTTACATCAAAGAGTTCTTAGAATAGTGCAAGTGGATCCTAGTCACAGAATACTAAACTCATATTCCATACAGTTTGAATCCATTGATAGAAGATGGATATTAAATACTTGTGAAGGTGTAACTGTATTGCATCCTAGAATTAGAAATATTAGAAAATTTCTGTTTGGAATCTAAAATTAAAGTCAAAGACTTAAATTTATACCAAATATACATGAGTAATTCTTTCTTGGACCACCACTACTAATTTAAACTCTAAGTCAAGTTTGCCCATACAAGTAGGAGATTTCTAAGATTGAGGACGTATATCATTTTGGAATAGAATTTCGGGATGATAATCATATGCGTCATTTAATTTCTTAAGAGAAATTAGAATGACATGAAATGATTTATAAACCATTCATCCAATGATATGTTATTTAGCTATTCGAAATGAATAAGCTAAGAGGAATTAGGATAATTTCGTGTATAAATAAGAATCCAACGATGCTTCGATTAGCGAGAGTCAAAGTAATCTTATTTATACAATCTTCTTGTTTCATTTTGTAAAAGTACTAGTCTAATGTGTCATCTATTGATGAACAGCTAGATGTTGCATATACAATATTTATCTTTCGAGATCTAACACTATTATGTATGTCTAATGGTTAAAATTCACTAGGGATTTATCTCATTAGATAAAAAAAATAAGTTAGACCAACAATGAAGATTCGAAATTAAACTACAATTTAATAACAGAAAATAACATGGTTCAATATAAATTCATACACAATTCAGAAATTATTAAACATATAGCAAGTAGGAATGACAAGTGAAAATACTAAAACATACAATCCTAAATAATTTCCAAGGTTTCCAACAAACTGATACAGTGTCCCGGTAGGCGAGAGTCAAAGTATCATTCATTGAATAGAGTTGTCACCTCATCTAAAATGTAAACCATTCTAGCAACCTTTTATTCGATCAAAATAAGAATCCAACGTTGTCCCGTTAGGCGAGAGTCAAGGTTATTCTCATTTTATGAGCTTCCACCATTGTTTCATGTTTTATAAGTTTATCTCTAAGTAGTCACCGTAGGGGAGAGTCTAATAGAGACGAAAACTTACAAAACACTTATCAAATGAGATCTTACGGTGTTAAATGCGTTCAACGAATAACCATCCATAAGGGAGACAAAGTCTAGCGTCTCGAGGTTATATTGAAAATATTTAACTATTGTAAGACCAACAATGGAGATCGAATCTCTTAATAATAAAGCTCATTCTTTAAAATGTATTTTCATCATTATTTATAATAAAATATATTCATTAAATATCGAATTTAGAATTAAAATTCTAAATTAGAATTTAATTTAATATTTATAAAATTATACTTAGATGGTGATTGAAATAAATTAAATTATTTTCATCTCAGTAGTAATTTTGATATATAAATATTAAGAAAATTATTTAAGTTGTATTAATTTAAATGAATTTGCAACTCAAAATAAATTTTCATGAGAATATTTATTGTATTTTGAAAAAAGTATAAAAACTTTATATTTTCGAAATACTTAAATAATAATTACTTAGAAAAATACTTCAAGCAAAAATATCACCTATCTAGATTTTCCTTTGACTAATTAATTCAATTTCTAATAATATACTTTAATTCGTTTATTTTAAATTAATTAATAAATGAAAAAAAATCATTGATTTAAGTTGGTCCAAGAATTAATTAAAATAAATAATTAATTTACAACTTAATCTATTTTTCAAGATAAATTCAAAATCATCTTGCATTATGAAATGCAATTTCGAAAATTGATTAATAAAATAAAGAATAAATATATTTTGAAAATTATTTAAATTTAAGTTGAAAAAATAAATTTCAACTAAAAAATAATTTTCTATTTAATTAAGTGTCATGAAAAAGAAATATTTAAGTATCATGATGAAAATCAACTTAGATATTTAATTTTCAATTTAATTAAATGTATTAAATTCAAGAAATAAATAATTAAGTGTAAAGAAAGCTTAATTATTAATCTCTAGTTTAATACTAGGAAAAGAAATATACTTAAAATAAATTGTACCAAAATTAATTATTTAAATAATTAATTTCACAATGTATAATATTTTCCTATTTTAATATTAGAAATAATAAGTAGTCTAGAAATGACTATCTAGAAAATATCTTATTTGACTAAGTATCTTTTCCACAAAATTTGAAAAAATATCTAATTTAAGTTGTATTAGAAAAAAAATCTAGAACTTAAATATTTTTCAAATTTAAATTTAACTAAATATCAAAAATTAAGTTGTAACCACTTAATTTGAAAATATTCCATTTTAAGTTAATATTTGAAAAAAAATATCAACTTAAAAAATATCTAGAGAATCTTAATAACCAATTCCTAAAATTCCTCAACTTAATTTTGAAATTTTAAATCCAAAAGATATTCAGATTTAAGTTGATTAGTTAGAGATAACTAAATATCAACTTAAATAGAAATATTTAATGAAAATTTAAATTAAGCTTCAGAAATAATCTAGATGGTTATAATTCTATATTTAATTAAATACAAGAAAATACATATAGTTTAGCTTAGAATAAAAATTCTTTAAACTATGGTTTTCTTAAATTAATTTCAAAATAAATGAAATTAATTATGTTGCTAATCAATTTTATTAGGTTAAACTAATTTAATTAACCTAGTACAGTTATTCAAATCAAGCAAATGGGCCTTCACAATTGGGGTAGTTCATGTGAGGGGGGGCTGGGTTCAGTATGTCGTACCCACTACTATGGCTCCCAACTCTCACACAAGGCCCAAAAGAGAGGAATTTAACCTTAAAATGAACAACTGTTATTAATTGAATAGGCCCAAAACTAAATGGGCCTAAATAAAATCTATCAAAAACTATGATATTTTATTTAGCAACAACAACCTATATGCATCTAAAATAAAATTAAACACATAGGCTCACACAGGCACACAATTTGGATGGATCCTATCATGTTGCTAGGTCATACACAGATGAAAGAAGATTGTGAAAATTACCTGTTACAAATTATTTACTTGACCAAGGGAGCCACGAGTTAAAATCAGATCATTGGATCTGTCAACAAGTTAACCATGACTATTTGCAATCAAGCAATAATAGGTTTAAAAACTTACAAACAAGCTAAAACACATACTCCTGCAACAAGGTTAGCTGGATAGTTGGATGTAGGATTTATTTAATTTTAAATAATTAAATTTCGAAAAAATAATTAAATAATAAAAAAAAATTATTTTCGAAAAAAAATAATAATAAAATAATATATATATTTTCAAAATCCATAAAATAATATTTATAATTAAACCTACAATTTTGAAAAATTAGGTTTCAACTAACCTAAATATCATTTCAAAATTTGCTAACTACTTTTAAAAATTTAATGTTATTTTATAAATTAAATATTCAATAAAAATAAAAAAAGATAAATAAATATCTTTTTTTTTTTTTTTTCAGATTTTATGATTTAATTTAAATAAATAAAATTACAAAATTTAAAAGTTAGCAAAATATCTTACATCTATTTAAAATATCATGATTATAGTTATCTTATTTTAAATTTAAATAAGGTCAAATTATTTAAAAACTATTTAATTTAAAAATTTAATATCTGACCTTAAATTTAAAAATAAGATAAGATATAATCAAATTTAAAAATAAGATAGATAATTAAGCAAAAAATAGATATTTACTATTTTCAAATTCAAATTACACTAATATCATGAATTAATTTTAAAAAAATTAATTAATTTAATTATGATATTTAGAATTGAATTAGGAATAGTAAATGTCTAAAAACAGAACTACACAAAAAATCGGAAGTTAAATCCATGAAATAGCATGAAAAATCGAAGAAAAACGAAAAAATTGCGAGCTGTACGGACAGTATGCAGCATACTGTCCGCGCGCGCAGAGAAGGGTGCACAGCCGAGGAATCTCGGCGCTGGAGGAGCCCAGCAGCATTTCCGCGCGCGGAATGGGGTTTCAGACACCCCATGCGCGTGTTCTCGGACAAAAACTTGTCCTAACACGCGTCTGGCCGAGGATTTAGGCCATCCGCGCGCGCATGTCTTAGTGATGTCACCCTGATATTTTTCGAAACTTCAAAAAAATCATAACTAATTCAAATTAAATCGAAATTGAGTTCTGTAAAAAAGTAAATTGCTTAATTTTTTTCCATACTATCCAATAAAAATAATTCGAGAAACAGATATTCAATTATTTTTCACGAAAATTTACAAACATCAATCAATCATCAAACAACACTCAAAACAACATGATACCATCCAAAACACAAACAAATCGTTTTAAGTCCAAATTTCTTGCAAGCAAATCAATTACCATGGCTGTGAAGCCAGTTATTGGAAATTATTTTACCAGGATCTTAGATCTACTCACAAGTATGTTGATTGACATCCTAAATATGAACTTCTAAAACGATTATGAAATAAACACATATAAAGTATTAGAAACCTTACATTGGGTGCAGCGGAATAATATGACTCCTTCTGTTCAAATATCTAGCCCTTGATTCCTTTCTGTAGCAGAGCATTATCAATATCTGAACCAGGATCTCTTTCTCTCCTTTTTTAGTGCTGAAACTCCTTCTTGTTGAATGTCTTTCTTCTCACGATCTTCCTCACTATGATTGGGTATCACTTGCTGTGTGTCGGCACTACTCTAATCACTAAGTGGTTCGAAATTTCAAGGAAGAAGAAAGAGAAGAAGGTGGCGGCTAGGTATAGAGAGAGAAGGCTCAGGTTTTTCTCTGAAGGAAAAAACAGAAAGTTAAGTGTAAATTTCCTGAAGCCTTCACTATCTATTTATAGCATTCCACTAGGGTTAGGTTTGAATTATTTGGCATTAAAATAATGAAAATATCAGTTTGAAAAACCATCCCAAGTGGCCAGCCATGGTGTGTAATGGGCCTTACTTGGATTTTGCAGTTTTCACAAATTTTATTTCTATTTTCTCAAAAACGCCAATTTTCAAATTCAACAATTTAAATGCCAATTCTAACTATTTAATAACTATAAATAATTATTAAATAATATTGTCATTTATAATATTTATTAATTGAACCATACAAAGTATCATAATTAACAAGTATGCTCCTAAAACTCTTTCTTTACAATTTTGCCCGTACTTAGTGAAAAATTCACAAATAGACATAGTCTAATTTGAGAATTATAATTGATTAATCAAAACCATTTATATGAGTCTTACAAGCAATATTATCTCAACTAGTGGGGGGACCATGGGTCTATATAACCGAGCTTCCAATAAGCAGATCAAGAATTTATAACCTAAATTCACTGACTTATTAATTCTTCGTTGAATCCACACATCATTAGTTATCCATTGTTATAATCCTAATTTGATCAATGATCTTCTATATGAATGATCTACAATGTAAAGGGATTAGATTACCGTTACACCCTACAATGTATTTTATCCTTAAAACACTTAACCCCATATAAATGATATTTCAGCTTATGTGAAATGAGTACTCCACCATTTGTTTTTATTTGGTCAAGCTTGAAGGAGATCATCCTTTACTTACTATTCGCTAGATAGAAGTTGTAGATTCCATGTTTATGTTAGCGCTCCCACTCAATTGCACTACCGTGTTCCCAAAATGTACGTATCACCCTGACCTAAAAGTAGGCTTAACTAATAAATCAAAGAACACGAATAGCCTCTTGAGATTGAGCCTAATCATAATAGGATTAAGATCATTTGATCTAGGATCAACTAGGCGATATTGACTTGAATAGATATTACGGTAAGTTTAATAAATCTAAGTCAAAATTCAATATCGGTCCCTTCCGATGCATACTCCATGCATCCAACCTGAGCTTTACTTTAACCAATGCCGTGGAAAGAACATAGCATTTCTCCAAATGCAAGTAAACTCTGTTGTAGATTATCATATCAGTAAAACCCTGTGTCTGATAAATCTAGGAAACTTTATTCACATAGTCATATTTACTCTCCAATATGTTGACAACACAATAAAAAGGATCAAGTTTGTGAAAAGGGTTTTAGATGAATTTATACATTATGTACATATAATCATGAAATAAATCATGTGAACCATGCAACATTAAATGTTATTTCTGATCTATATTAATAAGTAAATCTGATTATATTGAAATGAGCTTTATTTAGGGCATAAAACCCAACAAAATAAACAATTCTTATTCATTGAATAAGCCCAAATCTAATTGGGCCTAAATAAATTTACTTATGTCAAAATTTATTTTAGCAACCTAGTCCATTTACTTAGTAAAACTTAAATGGGCTTCCTATATGCATCTAAGCCCAATAGCAAACATATAGGCTCACACAGGTCAAAAGATTTGGATGGGCCCTATCATGTTACTAGGTTTACACAGATGAAAGAAATTGTAAAATTTACCTGTTACAAATTATTTGTAAGATCTATTGATAATTGGACTATGATTAAAATCAGATCATTGGATCTGTCAACAAGTTAATCATAGCAATTTAGATCAAATAAATAATAGGTTTGTAAAAAAAATTTTGAATACATAATAATATAATCAAACAATACAAACAAATAACTGATCTGGAATATCTGGAAAGTAAGCTAAAATATCTCAATTTTAAAATTTAAAATAAAATTAAATTTTAAAATAAATATCTTAACTAGAATTCAAATTTAGGTTGTTAGAGAATATTTGAAAAAAATTCAAAATTCAACAAACTCCTAAATTTCTTAAATTCTAACAAAAAATCAAAAATATCTAACCAATTTTTCAAAGATCAAGTTTATTCAAAATTTAAATTTATTTAAAATTTCTAATAAGATAATAGAATATAATATCTTGAATTTTAAATTTAGATATTTTATTATATTCTGAGTCTTATAATTTAATAAATTTAAATATTACATAAATAAACTAATTGAAAAATAAGATATTTTATATGGTTAGAATATTTAAAAAAAATAATAAAATAATAAGTTTGAAAAATTTATGGTTTGAAACCCTAAAATATCTATTCAAACTAAACTAACCAATTTTTCAAATCTTCATGTTATTTTTGCCAAAATATAATTTTAATAAAAAATGTCTAATAAGATTAAATGTTAAACCTAACATATTCCTAATCTTATAATTTTAATTAATAAAATATATTTTGAAAATAACAAATTTGAAAAAGATATGAAATGGTTAGCAAATTTTGAAATTAGTACAAGATTATTTTTAAAAGATAATATTTTAATATCAAAGTAAGATCATTTAAAATTTAATAAAAAATAATATCTGATCTTATAACTAAAATAAATAAAATAATCTAAAGTTTCAAAATTAACCATAAGGCTCCTTTGTGAGAAATCAAATTTTCAAAATTCAAAGCCTACTAATATCAGAAACTAATTTTAATTAAAAAAATTAATTTTATTCTGAAAATTAGATTTTTAATTGAAAATTTAGATTCTACAAAAAATTCTAACAAAATTTGGCTTTTGTTTCAATGAAAAACGATTTTTGAATCAAAAGTTATGAAGAAAATAAGTTTGAGGCACAGGGGTATGCATTGCATACCTCTGCGCGCGCGGATGCATGATTTTGGCCTAGGAAAGAGGCTGCAAGCAGCCTCATTTGACCGAGGGATGTGGGCGCGAGCTGCCCTTCACACAAGATGCTGTTTGAGCGCGCACTGCCATTCAAATCCTGATATTTTAGTTAAACTTCAAAAAATTATAACTAATTCATAAAAAATCCAAATTCGGTTCTGTAAAAGCCTAAACTTATTAATTTTTCGTCTACTTTCCAGAAAAAATAATTCCAGATCGAAATAAAAAATATTTCAGTAATATATATTGCGATTTCTAAACTATCATCAAATAAGCACATAAACCACATGAAACCATCCAAATCAACACATAACATCGTTTTAATTCATATTTCATGAAAGTAAATCATTACCATGGCTCTGAGGCCAGTTGTTGGATATTATTTTACCAAGATCTAGATTTACTACCATGTATGTTTCATTAACATCCTAATATGAATTCTAAAACAATGAAATAAACACATATAAAGTTTAGGAAACCTTACATTGGGTGCAGCGGAATATAATGACTCCTTCTGTTCAGATATCTAGCCCTTGATTCCTTTTCGTAGCAGAGCATTATTAATATTTGAACCTGGATCTCCTTCTCTCCTTCCTTTAATGTTGAATCTCCTTCTTGTTGGTTGATTTTCCACAGTCTTACACACTATGATTGAGATACCACTTGATGTGTGTGGTCACTCACTCATTCACTCAAGGATTTCGAAATTTAGAGAAGAAAAGAAGAGAGAAGGTGGTGGCTAGAAATTTTTCTCTGAAGGAATGATATGTATCATCTTTTCCTGAAGCCATCACTACCTATTTATCGGTAACCACCTAGGTTTAATTTAGAATTATTTGACATTAAAATAATGAAAAAATAAATGATAAAAGCCTACAATAGTGGCCGGCCTGGGCTTTGGATAATGGGCCTCACTTATGCAATTTTGCTGTTTTATCATTTCTGCATCTCATTTTCTCAAAAACGCCAATTTTCCAATTTAACCATTCAAATGCCAATTCTAATTATTTAATAACTAAAAATTAATTATTAAATAATATTATCATTTAATATATCTATTAATTATACATATAAAGTCTCTTAATTAATAAATAAACCTAGAATTCTCTTTTCTTTACAATTTCGCCCTTGCTTAGTGAAAATTCACAAAGTAGACATAGTCTAGTTTTAGAATTATAATTGATTAATTAAAATCAATTAACTGAGTCTTACAAGCAGTATGGTCTGAACTAGTATGGGGACCATGGGTCTATATATCCGAGCTTCCAATAAGCAGATCAAGAATTTATATCTTAAACTCACTGACTTATTCATTCTTCGTTGAATCCACGCATAGAACTTAGAATTGCACTCTCAGTATATAGAACGCTCTATATGTTCCACTATATAGATACATCATTAGTTATCCATTGTTATAATCCTAATGTGATCAATGACCCTCTAATTGATGATCTACATTGAAAAGGCACTAAGTTACCGTTACACCTTCAATGTATTTTATCCTTAAAACACTTAGCTCCGTATAAATGATATTTCAGCGAAGTGAAATGAGATCTCCACTATGACAGTCAGTAGTCGCGTGATCCGTAAGGGGAAATACCGGGTAAGCTGTGCAATCCCACATCGCCTGGGTAAGGTCAAGTGGGATGATTCAGAGACTGTGTAGGTATGGGACTACAAAGTTGAAGAGAGCTTAAATGGATTGATTGGTAATACCTATATCAACAAGGTGCATCTTGTTTTTCGGTAGCCCATCTCGAAAGAACTCCACAGTTAAGCGTGCTTGACCTGGAGCAATTTCAAGGATGGGTGACCTCCTTGGAAGTTTTCCTAGGAAGCGTGCGAGTGAGGACAAAGCATGCTGGAAACACTCGTGTTGGTCTGTAGGGTCAGTCATCAGTCCATGATGCAGCCAGAGTGACGTACCCGTGTATAAGAGCCATTAGTCCGTGGGTGTAAGGACCCAATAGAGGTTTGAAGCGGGGATGTTAGAAAATGGTATCAGAGCCTTGACCCAGCCGGAAGTGTGGTCGACGAGGACGTCGGACCCCGTAAGGGGGGCTGATTGTGAGAGTCAGTAGTCCCGTGATCCGTAAGGGGAAATACCAGGTAAGCTGTCACATCGCCTGGGGAAGGTCAAGTGGGATGATTCAGAGACTGTGTAGGTATGGGACTACATAGTTGAAGAGAGCTTAAATGGATTGATTGGTACTACCTATATCAACAAGGTGCATCTTATTTTTCGGTAGCCCATCTCGAAAGAACTCCACAGTTAAGCGTGCTTGACCTGGAGCAATTTCAAGGATGGGTGACCTCCTGGGAAGTTTTCCCAGGATGCGTGTGAGTGAGGACAAATCATGCTGAAAACACTCGTGTTGGTATGTAGGGTCAGTCATCAGTCCATGAAGCAGCCAGAGTGCCGTACTCGTGTATAAGAGCCATTAGTCCGTGGGTGTAAGGGCCCAATGGAGGCTTGAAGCGGGGACGTTACATCCACCATTTATGTTAGGCTCGAAGGATATCATCGTTTCACTTCTAAATTCCTATAGAAGTTATAGATTCCATATTTATGTTAGCGCTCCCACTCAATTATACTATCATGTTCCCAAAATATACGTATCACCCTGACCCAAAAGTAGGATTAACTAACAAATCAAAGAACATGTATAATACTCTTGAGATCGAACCTCAACATATGAGGATTAAGATCATTTGATCTAGGATCAACAGGTGATATTGAATTGAATAGATATTACGGTAAATTTTAATATATCTAATCAAAGTTCAATATCGGTCCCTTCCGATGTATACTCCATACATCCGATGCTGGTAAACTTTGCCAATGCCCTGGAAAGGACATAACACTTATCCAAGGTGTAAGAATACCTATCGCTGATTATCATGTCAGTCTAAATCCAGTGAACTAATAAATCAGGGAATAAACTTTTGAACATATAATTAAGATTATATTCCACTGTGTTGACAACACTATAATCATTAACAAATTGATATGTTCTGGACTTAAAAAGAATTCATACATTATGTAAATAATCATGACATAAATCATGTGAACCATGCAACATTAAATGTTATTTCTGATCTATATTAATAAGTAAATCTGATTATATTGAAATGAATTTTATTTAGGGCATAAAACCCAACAGAGACCGTATTTTTGAAAAAAGAAAGTTTACTTCTCTATTTTTGTTTATTTTTGCATCTGGAAATAGAAAAGTAAAGTTTAGATGTAATAAAGTTATAGTTGGAAAAACCCTATAATGAAATCGTATCACAATCTAAATTATTAATAAATTGTTATAAAATAATATAAAGTAGATGAGAAGAAAGAAGAAGAAGATGAAGAGAGAAAGAGAAAGTGAATGAGAATTTCTCAGTTGTTTATTCCAATGGGGTGAACCCCTATTTATACAAATACAAGAGTCAAATATTAATAAACTAAGAAAAAGGGAAACTAAGAAAAGAGGAATGTTGATTACAATTAATGGTAATAAATAAAAGATTTGGACATCCACATAATTATTAATATTTATAACACTCCCCCTTGGATGTCCATAATAACTGCCTTATTAAAAATCTTGCTGAAAACTTGATCAAAAGAAAAAGAGTATAGTGTAAACTAAGTCTCCCTCATTTAGGCATTCGTGTAGATCTTCTAATCGACGAATTTCGATCTTGTCTTTCGTCTTCTCAAATGTTGATGTTGGTAATAACTTTGTGAATAAGTTTGCAAGATTGACACTTGATTGAATTTGTTGAACACCAATATGCATTTTCTTGAAACGTATAAAGAAGTATTTGGTGAGATGTGTTCTAATTCTATCTCCTTCAATGCACTCTCCTTTTAGTTGAACGATGCAAGCAATATTATCTTCATAGAGAAATGCTTGTGTTGATACTTCTTTATTGAGTGCAATCCATACATTTCCCGAATATGCTATGTCAATGATCTTTCTCCCACACATTCTCTACTTGCTTCATAAAATGCAAGTATGTTAACATGATTTATAGTTGCCTCGTTAAAAATCTTGCCAGAAAAACCCAGTTGGTATATATCAATTTGAACTATATCGTTCTTATATACTATGTGCAAGGATCATTTTTCAAAAATTATCATCGATCCCAATTGGTTCTCTCCCCCTGATCGAGAGAATTTTTAAAAATTGTGATATCTAATAATATTAATACACTTGTAGGGATTTCAATATATCACAATGAATCAATATCTATTTAAACTCATATATACTATATGACATTGAACTTCATGTTTAATAAACTTCAGTTTCAAGTTCAATACTTATGAACTTAATTAATTTCTAAGAATAAGTTAAGGACAATACCATTCGACTTCATCCCAGAACCCAGCATTTCGACAGAAGAAGTTAAGTGCCACGAAATCCTAGCAGAGACATCCGAAGACTGGAGGCAGCCAATTCTTGAATACTTAAAAGATGACAAGTTTCCGTTGAACCCCAAACAGGCGAGAAAAATCGTAATGAGGGCCTCAAGGTATGCGCTATTCCAGAACCAGCTATATAAGAGATCCCACCACAGGCCATACTTGAAATGCATAAGAAGGCAGAAGGGAAAGTTGATTTTAACAGAGGTCCACGAAGGAGAATGCGGGAGCCATTCTGGGGGACGGGTAACTGCCCAGAGGGTACAACGACAAGGGTACTATTGGCCGAGGATCCAAAATGATTTAGCAGATCACTCTGGAAAGTGTGAAAAATGCCAGAAGCATTCCCCATCCATTCTAGCCCCCCTGACAGAGCTGACCACCGTCAAAAGCCCGTGGTCGTTCATGAAATGGAAGATGGCTATAGTAGGTCCCCTACCAACGGTGCCTGCCCAGAAAACATTTATACTAGCCCTCACCGACTACTTCTCGAAGTGGATCGAAGCCGACTCTTTCGCTCAAATTAAGGACAGAGAAGTAGAAGGATTTGTCTTGAAAAATATAGTATGCAAGTTCGAGCTACCCAGGAAATCGTGGCGGATAATGGTTCCCAATTCATCAGCCACAAGTTCAGAAACTTTTGTGAACAATGGAAAATTAAATTCATATTCTCGACGCCACGCTATCCACAAAGAAATGGGCAAGCAGAGTTGTCAAATAAAGTCATCATAAATAATATTAAGAAGCGACTTGAAAAAGCTAAAGGAAGATGGGCCCAAGAATTGCCTGGAGTATTATGGGCCAACCGAAAGACGCCACGCACTAGCACAGGTGAAACCCCGTTTTCGATAGTATACGGGATGGAAGCAGTTATCTCGACGGAGATGCAAGTACCCACTTCGCAAGCCGAACTAAGCGAGGAGGACAACACTTTCCTTAGGCTACAAGCAGCCAATGTGTAAAGCCCGCTTAGTTAATTTGGAAATTATCAGTTGTTTATGTTTAATTACGAAATTATTTATAGCTATTTAAATAATTTATTACTGTTATTTATGGAATTCAGAAATGCATGATTATGTCATCAGTAGTTTTTATATTTCGCATTTCCGGTGTCCGGTATTTTGGAACTCGGCGTTTGGCTCAGTAGAAATCACAACTTAGTATGTTGGTATTTTGGGGACGGGTTTTAGACATTGGGAATGTCGGGAATGGCCGGGAAATTAGAATGTCCCAAAAATACCCCTTTAGTATGATTTTCATGATTTTATGGTGGAGGGGCAAAATGGTCTTTTTGCCCCATTAGTATTTTGTCTTATGTGAATTAAATGGATTAAATGTTTATTTTAAATAGTTATTTTATGTGTTTTAGTGGCTGAAATAAATTAGTTAAATGGCTTTATTCTTTTATTTTCTTTCATTTTCAACACTTAACAAAAAATTAGAAAACTTTGAAAAAGAAAAGCTCCCTTTTTCCTCTCCATTTTCGGCTGTGCATGTGAGTGCTTGGAGCTGGGTTTTGCTCAAATTTTCAAGTGGATTCTCATCCAAATCTAAGCTTTTTCCAAGCTAGGTTAGCTTCTCTTGATTTCCTCCTTGAAATTATGAAAAAGATGATGAAATATTGAGTGAAATGCATGATGTTTTGGTGATTGTTACTGCTGATTATTATTGTTGTTGTTCTTTGTTTAAATGTTGAAATAAATAGGTTTAATGAGATTTTATAGCATGCTTGAGTTCCTTGTTCTTGTAGGTTAGATTTTTATGTGAAAAAGTTATGAATTTTTGAAAGAAATGGTTCATTTTGTTTCTGTGAAGTTGCTGGATGTTCTTGTGTGTTTTCAGAAGCTTATTCATGCTTAGTTGAGTAGAATTAACTAGGTTTGGATGCATGTTAGTGGATTTAACCAAGTTTGAGTTTTGGAACTCAAAGCTTGGTCTTTAATGGTGAATTTTGTCTCTGTGAGTTCTGGGTGAATTTGTTGCCTTTAAATGGTTATTTGGGGCATATAGAACAGGTCTGGAAGGTTTGGATTGATTTGGGTTAGAATTGATCAAGTTAGGAATTTTTGAAAAATTCCTGCGAGGAACCGGAATTCCGGTTGTGCAACCGGAATTCCGGATGGGTGTCCCAGTATTCCCAGAACCCGGAATTCCGGTTGGGCAACCTGGCCTCACCTAAGTTGGGGAATTTTTCCAAACCCTAGTTTTCCTCGTTTTTATGTTTTTAGGGGTATTGCCATGCTTTTTATCGATAGGGAAACTTTTAGTTCCAAGTTTTAGTCCCCGGGAAGTGATTTAGCGTGTCACTTATAGCGTTGTGATTTTTATGGTTTAGGAGCCGATGTCCGCCACTCGGCTTCGGTTCCTGGTCGGGTTGACCCGCACACTGAAATCGGAATCCGTGTAAGATTAGTATACCAGTATGCATATGTAGATTACATGTTTAGCGTGCATGTAGGAAGCCTGCTAGATTACATTAGTTATGTATTTAGGCTTCGAACCATCCAACCCCGTCACGTCGGTACAGTTGGAGTATGACCAGGCGGCGGAGTATGACCTGGGTTCGGACCGATCAGCCGACATTTGGTTGGTGGTTCAGTGCTATTGACCTATCCCGTCGGTACAGGCTGGAGTATGACCAGCAGCCGGAGTATGACCGGTTCGACCGATCAGGAGGATACTTGTCAATAGTACCGTCCCTATGAACGTTCAAAACTCAGTACCATGTTGGACATGGCAGTAGCGGGACTCAGTATCGTGTTGGACACGACAGTTAGTTTTATGTATGATATTATTATGCTTTTCTTACTGAGTCTGTCGACTCACAGTTTATGTTCATGTGTAGGTAAAGGCAAGGCTATAGCTGATGGACCGTGAGCGAGCTTATGAGATTGTACATGTCGGGGCGGTTAGGCCTGGAGCGTACGATCCTCGGGACAGCAGGGCTGAATTTTTGTAACTGTCGTTAGACGACTTTTATTTTGATGTAATAGTTAAACAGTTAAACTTTTTGTAAATATTTTTATAATCGGGATCCCGAGTCTTTTGTAATATGTTTTACAAGTTTAATCAAAAAGCAAAATTTTAATTAATCACGTTTTTCCATAAACCCCGTTGATTAGCAACGAGCTGCACAGTACGTTAAAAAAAAATCACGTAATACGCCTAAGGTAGTTAGGGTGTTACAATTTGGTATCAGAGCCGCCAGGTTGTCTTCCGAAGATCGTCACGACATGTACAATCATCATCAGCAGTTAGCTCGGTTCACGGTTCAGTAAGCCTTTATTGCTTTAGTAGTTTATTTTATTCAGTTATAAAAAGAAAAGCCTGTTAGGAAGCATGTTAGTAGCCTGATAGTAGAATAGGCGCATGTTTCATTTCTAATTTCCAAATTAAGCGGCATTAGTAAGCTCGCCTTGAATACGACCTGATATGCCAACTCTTGGTTTCGCAGGCGGTTCTAGCTAGATGGACGCCAGGCGGACTACCAGGAGTCAGGGCAACTCCGTAGGGTCGAACCAAGGACAGGGAACTCAGTTTCCCCCACCTGCTAGGGGCCGTGGTAGAGGTCCCCGAGGCAGGGCTCGTGGCCGGGGTGATGAGAACCCGCCACAGGCTGCCCAGGCTCCCCCAGCCGATCAGGGAGCCCCGAACTGGGAGTTACGGTTTGCGGAGATGCAAGCCCGGATCGAAGAACAAGACCTCGAGATTCAGAGGTTGAGACAGCAGGGTGCTCCTGCAGTTCCAGTGCCCGTAGTTCCAGTGGCACCTGCCCCTGCTGCCCAGGCCGAGATAGTGGTGGCGGCCCATAGATTGGAACCATTGTATGAGCGGTTCCGGAAGCAAGCACCTCCGGTATTCCTGGGAGGTCCGGACGTGATGAAAGCCGAACAGTGGCTGACGGTGATTACCAAGATACTGAATTTCATGGGTGTCACCGGTAACGACAGAGTGGTGTGCGCCACGTTTCAGTTCCAGGAGGACGCCCTGGTATGGTGGGACATGGTGTCTCAGATTCATGACGTCACCACCATGACCTGGGAAAGGTTCCAGGAACTCTTTAATGCGAAATACTACAACGAGGCGGTTAGAAGCGCCAAGAGGAAAGAGTTCGTTCACCTGACCCAGCGGGAGAACATGAGCGTCACTGAGTATACTACTCAGTTTGATCGGTTGGCGAGGTTAGCCTCGGGAATTGTGCCGACCGACTTCAGCAAGAAGGAGAAGTATCTGGACGGGTTGAATCCCAAGATCAGACATGACCTGATGATCACCACCGACGACAGCACCACCTATGCTCAGATGGTGGAGAAGGCACTGCGAGCTGAGGGCGCAGTGGGGTGCATGTCAGAATCAGCCAGTACTCCGGTTAGTGGCGGGGCTCCTACCCCTCCTGCATCAGGCTATAGCAGGGGGAGTAGTGGTTCGGCCATTGATCAGAGGAAGAGGGCACCCACTGCTTCCGGCGGCTCGAGTCGAACAAGAGGTTCGGGGAACCGCAACGCAGGGAGTCGTCCTGGTGGTACTGAGACCCGATTCTCCTACCCCGAGTGCCCTAGCTGCAAGAGGCACCATCGGGGTGAGTGCAAAGGTCAGGGATGCTTTCATTGTGGCATGCCCGGACACTTCAAGAGGGAATGTCCCCAGCTCCGACCAGAGGCACCGCGAGCTCCAGCGATACCCACTCCGGCCCAGGGTGTTCGCTATCACGCAGGCTGATGCAGATGCCAGCCCATCAGTTGTCACAGGTCAGCTTTTTATTAACAACTCGCTTTATTCAGTGCTGTTTGATTCTGGGGCTACACATTCTTATGTGGCGGCCAGAGTCTTTAGTAAATTGGGTAGACCCTTTGATAGATATGAATCAGGGTTTGGAACCCTGTTACCTGGCGGAGAATAGGTTATCTCCAATAGGTGGATTAGGTCTATGCCGATCAGGATAGATGGTAGAGAGTTAAGCGCTGATCTGATAGAGATGAGCTTAGTCGAATTTGATATTATCTTAGGAATGGATTTCCTATCTAAATATTCGGCGAGCATTGACTGTAAAAGGAAGATGGTGATCTTCCAACCGGAAAGTGAAGAACCGTTTGTATTTGTGGGTTCAGTTCAGGGATCTCGGATCCCGGTGATCTCGGCTATGTCAGCGAGAGAATTGTTGCACGGCGGGTGCTTAGGGTTTCTGGCCGCGGTGGTGGACACCACTCGGCCAGACACCATTCGGCCAGAGGACATCAGAGTGGTTCGGGAATTTTTGGACGTTTTTCCCGAAGAACTTCCAGGGTTACCACCTCAGCGGGAGATTGATTTTGTAATCGACTTGGCACCAGGGGTGGAACCGGTTTCCAAAGCCCCGTATAGGATGGCTCCAGCTGAACTTAAGGAATTAAAGATTCAGCTCCAAGGGTTGCTTGACATAGGGTTCATTCGGCCCAGTGTGTCACCCTGGGGAGCCCCGGTTTTGTTCGTCAAGAAGAAGGATGGATCTATGAGGATGTGCATCGACTACAGGGAATTGAACAAGCTGACGGTGAAGAATAAATATCCATTACCTAGGATCGATGATTTGTTCGATCAGCTTCAGGGGAAGACAGTCTTTTCTAAGATTGATCTCCGTTCGGGTTATCATCAGTTGAGAATCCGAGAGGAGGACATTCCGAAGACGGCTTTCCGCACTAGGTATGGACACTACGAGTTTCTGGTTATGTCATTCGGACTAACCAATGCTCCTGCAGCATTCATGGACCTGATGAATAGAGTATTCAAGGATTTCCTCGATATCTGTGTGATTGTGTTTATCGACGACATCCTCGTGTACTCTCAATCAGAAGAGGAGCACGAGTTACATCTTCAGATGGTACTGCAACGACTTCGAGAACATAAGCTTTACGCCAAGTTCAAGAAATGTGAGTTCTGGTTGTCTCAGGTGTCCTTCCTAGGGCACATTGTGAGTAAAGATGGGATCAAGGTGGATCCCGGGAAGATTGAATCCGTCAGGGATTGGCCGAGACCGAAGACAGTGACAGAGATCAGAAGCTTCTTGGGATTAGCTAGGTACTACCGTAGGTTCGTGGAGGGGTTCTCCAAAATCTCAATGCCCCTAACCGAGCTTACAAAGAAGAATCAGCGGTTTATCTGGTCAGATAAATGCGAAGCTAGTTTTCAGGAGCTGAAACAGAGGTTGATTACTGCTCCGGTACTAGCTTTGCCTTCGGACAAGGAGAAGTTTGTAGTCTACTGTGACGCATCCAAACAGGGTTTGGGGTGTGTATTGATGCAAGCCGATCGGGTTATCGCTTATGCCTCCCGTCAGTTAAAGGATTATGAACAGCGATACCCGACTCATGATTTAGAATTGGCCGCAGTGGTTTTTGCACTGAAGATTTGGCGGCATTACCTTTATGGGGAGAAGTGCGAGATCTATACCGACCATAAAAGTCTCAAGTATTTCTTTACTCAGAAAGATTTGAACATGAGACAAAGGCGTTGGTTGGAATTAGTGAAGGATTACGATTGTGAGATCCTCTATCATCCCGGAAAAGCCAATGTAGTGGCCGATGCCCTGAGTAGAAAGGGTCCCGGGCAAGTAGCTAGCATGGTTCAGATCTCACCTCAGCTAGCAGAGGATATGGTTAGATCCAGCATTGAGTTTGTGGTAGGTCAGCTTCACAACTTGACGCTGCAATCTGATCTATTAGAAAGAATAAAAGTCGCTCAGATGACAGATCCGGAGTTAGTGAAAATCCGAGATGAGGTGTTGGCTGGTCAAGCCAAAGACTTTTCAGTGTCAGATAGTGGGATGCTTTTGTATAAAGCTAGGGTTTGTGTTCCGAACAGTGTGGAACTTAGAAATGAGATCTTTGAGGAGGCTCATTCTACCCCGTATTCTCTGCATCCCGGCACCACCAAGATGTACCAAGATTTGAAACCGTACTTCTGGTGGAACGGTATGAAGAAGAATTTGGTAGAATTCGTATCGAGATGCCTCACTTGTCAGCAGATCAAGGCTGAACATCAGAGACCAGCAGGGTTGTTGCAGCCTCTAACCCTACCAGAATGGAAATGGGAGGATATTACGATGGATTTTGTGGTCGGGTTACCTAGGACCACGGGTTTATTTGATTCCATCTGGGTAGTGGTGGATCGATTTACGAAATCTGCTCATTTTCTGCCGGTTAGAACAACGTTCACAGTGGATCAGTTGGCAGAACTGTACGTCAGAGAGATAGTGAGACTTCACGGGGTACCGAAGTCTATAGTTTCGGACAGGGATCCGAAATTCACCTCCAAATTTTGGCAAAGTTTGCAACGGGCAATGGGTACAAAGCTAAAATTCAGTACAGCATTCCATCCTCAGACAGATGGTCAGTCCGAAAGGACAATTCAGATATTGGACAATATGTTGAGAGCCTGTGTTATGGACTTTGAGGGTTCATGGAGTAAATACCTACCGTTGATAGAATTTTCTTACAACAACAGTTACCAAAGTACGATAGGGATGGCTCCCTATGAACTGTTGTACGGTAGGAAATGTAGATCCCCTATCCACTGGGATGAGACAGGGGAGAGGAAATACCTAGGTCCAGAGTCAGTTCAGCGGACCAATGAGGCAATAGAAAAGATAAAAGCTAGAATGCTTGCCTCACGGAAGCGGACAGAAGAGTTACGCAGATCCGAAACGCAGAGATGTTGAGTTCCAAGTAGGGGAACATGTGTTTTTACGAGTATCTCCGATGAAGGGGATTAAACGTTTCGGGAAAAGAGGCAAGTTATGCCCTAGATTTACAGGACCTTTCGAGATTCTCGAGAAGATAGGTCAAGTGGCATATCGGTTAGCATTGCCTCCAGCTTTATCAGCAGTGCACAACGTATTTCATGTCTCAATGTTGAGAAAATACGTTTCAGACCCCTCTCATATACTCAGTTGTGAGAGTCTTCAGCTTCAGCCAGACATGTCATATGAGGAACAACCAGTGCAGATCCTGGATAGAAAGGATAAAGTCCTACGAAATAAGACCATAGCATTGGTCAAAGTTCTCTGGAGAAACAGCAAGGTGGAGGAAGCCACCTGGGAGCTAGAGTCAGATATGAGAGCTCAATATCCAGAGTTATTCAGGTTAGATTTCGGGGACGAAATCCTTTTAAGGGGGGGATAGTTGTAAAGCCCGCTTAGTTAATTTGGAAATTATCAGTTGTTTATGTTTAATTACGAAATTATTTATAGCTATTTAAATAATTTATTACTGTTATTTATGGAATTCAGAAATGCATGATTATGTCATCAGTAGTTTTTATATTTCGCATTTCCGGTGTCCGGTATTTTGGAACTCGGCGTTTGGCTCAGTAGAAATCACAACTTAGTATGTTGGTATTTTGGGGACGGGTTTTAGACATTGGGAATGTCGGGAATGGCCGGGAAATTAGAATGTCCCAAAAATACCCCTTTAGTATGATTTTCATGATTTTATGGTGGAGGGGCAAAATGGTCTTTTTGCCCCATTAGTATTTTGTCTTATGTGAATTAAATGGATTAAATGTTTATTTTAAATAGTTATTTTATGTGTTTTAGTGGCTGAAATAAATTAGTTAAATGGCTTTATTCTTTTATTTTCTTTCATTTTCAACACTTAACAAAAAATTAGAAAACTTTGAAAAAGAAAAGCTCCCTTTTTCCTCTCCATTTTCGGCTGTGCATGTGAGTGCTTGGAGCTGGGTTTTGCTCAAATTTTCAAGTGGATTCTCATCCAAATCTAAGCTTTTTCCAAGCTAGGTTAGCTTCTCTTGATTTCCTCCTTGAAATTATGAAAAAGATGATGAAATATTGAGTGAAATGCATGATGTTTTGGTGATTGTTACTGCTGATTATTATTGTTGTTGTTCTTTGTTTAAATGTTGAAATAAATAGGTTTAATGAGATTGTATAGCATGCTTGAGTTCCTTGTTCTTGTAGGTTAGATTTTTATGTGAAAAAGTTATGAATTTTTGAAAGAAATGGTTCATTTTGTTTCTGTGAAGTTGCTGGATGTTCTTGTGTGTTTTCAGAAGCTTATTCATGCTTAGTTGAGTAGAATTAACTAGGTTTGGATGCATGTTAGTGGATTTAACCAAGTTTGAGTTTTGGAACTCAAAGCTTGGTCTTTAATGGTGAATTTTGTCTCTGTGAGTTCTGGGTGAATTTGTTGCCTTTAAATGGTTATTTGGGGCATATAGAACAGGTCTGGAAGGTTTGGATTGATTTGGGTTAGAATTGATCAAGTTAGGAATTTTTGAAAAATTCCTGCGAGGAACCGGAATTCCGGTTGTGCAACCGGAATTCCGGATGGGTGTCCAGTAATTCCCAGAACCGGAATTCCGGTTGGGCAACCGGTCTACCGGTTGGGGAATTTTTCCGAACCCTAGTTTTCCTCGTTTTTATGTTTTTAGGGGTATTGCCATGCTTTTTATCGATAGGGAAACTTTTAGTTCCAAGTTTTAGTCCCCGGGAAGTGATTTAGCGTGTCACTTATAGCGTTGTGATTTTTATGGTTTAGGAGCCAGTAATCCGCCACTCAGCTTCAGTTCCAGTCAGGTTGACCGGCACACCTGAAATCGGAATCCAGGTAAGATTAGTATAACAGTATGCATATGTAGATTACATGTTTAGCGTGCATGTAGGAAGCCTGCTAGATTACATTAGTTATGTATTTAGGCTTCGAACCATCCAACCCTGTCACGTCGGTACAGGCTGGAGTATGACCAGCAGCCGGAGTATGACCGGTTCGACCGATCAGGCTGACATTTGGTTGGTGGTTCAGTGCTATTGACCTATCCCGTCGGTACAGGCTGGAGTATGACCAGCAGCCGGAGTATGACCGGTTCGACCGATCAGGAGGATACTTGTCAATAGTACCGTCCCTATGAACGTTCAAAACTCAGTACCATGTTGGACATGGCAGTAGCGGGACTCAGTATCGTGTTGGACACGACAGTTAGTTTTATGTATGATATTATTATGCTTTTCTTACTGAGTCTGTCGACTCACAGTTTATGTTCATGTGTAGGTAAAGGCAAGGCTATAGCTGATGGACCGTGAGCGAGCTTATGAGATTGTACATGTCAGGGCGGTTAGGCCTGGAGCGTACGATCCTCGGGACAGCAGGGCTGAATTTTTGTAACTGTCGTTAGACGACTTTTATTTTGATGTAATAGTTAAACAGTTAAACTTTTTGTAAATATTTTTATAATCGGGATCCCGAGTCTTTTGTAATATGTTTTACAAGTTTAATCAAAAAGCAAAATTTTAATTAATCACGTTTTTCCATAAACCTCGTTGATTAGCAACGAGCTGCACAGTACGTTAAAAAAAAATCACGTAATACGCCTAAGGTAGTTAGGGTGTTACACGATGATATCGAAGAAAGAAGAGAATGCGCTTTATCCCGGATACAGAACTACTGTTCTGCGGTGCCGAGGCAGTACAATAGAAAGGTTAAGCCCAAGAATTTTCTCCCGGGGGAACTAGTTCTAAGGAAAGTTTTCCAGAATACCGAAGAGTCCCAAGCAGGGAAACTATCCACCAATTGGGAAGGTCCGTACCGTGTGGTAGGCTCGACGGGGAAAGGAGCATACAGTCTGGCTACTATGGACGGAGTCGAGATATCAAGGAGCTGGAATGCAAGGTACCTTAAAAAATTCTATGTATGAAAACTATAAGCTAAGACTTTAACCCTAACTGTAGCTGTAGCCATGTTTTCTTTTTAATAATGAAGGAAGGATGGATGATAAATAACAGAATGAAAAACTCTAAGCCGAGACCAAACAGACCTAAGACCTTTTACAAAAGGCAAACGTATTTAAGACCTTCCACAGATGGCAAGACCAGATGTTCCTAAGACCTTTCACAAAAGGCGAAACTGTAATTGCTCAAAGACCTTTTACAAAAGGCAAAATCTTGGATACCTAAGACCTTTTACGAAAGGCAATCTATATAAGAATACATGAACCACGTTCACAAAACATAAGACATCAAACAGCAACTAAAGCGTGCATAGAAATCAAATCACACAACGCCAAAAGTAAAAATTCATACAAGTTTGAAATCCATAAATAACGGCACTCATTAAAAAGCCAGAAGAATGAGTAAAATAAACATCAATAATTAGAGGAATTAAGTTACATATACAGATGACCATTGCCCCCTTACAAAAAACTAAAAGTTTTTGAAAGAGTGTGAACTCTATTCCAAAACTGGGGGAGTAGTGGCCTGCCAAAATATCACACAAGGGCAAAAGTACCCATACCAGAGCACCAACGCAAACTTACAATTGCTAAAAATACACAAAATATAAAGTAAATAGACCCTCTATACAGAAAAACTTTCCCTCTGTTGAGATGCTCTCCTCATTGCAAGCCATCCTCGACGGTTGAAAGAAGAAGGAGGGCGTATAATCTCAGAAATTACCCGAGGTGACTCTTGAGGAAAGGAAGAATCAGATATGAAAAAAACCGAAGGCAAATCGTCGGTTAAGGCATGGACCTCTTCGAAGTTTTTGGATTGGGCAGTAGCTTCGAGCTTAGGATAGTAAGTTGTTGTCGTCTGAGTCGAGCCCCCCTCTGACACCTGGCGCTCCTCCTTAACCTCCTCGACAGGTGCCAAAACAGGAGGAAAAATGACAAAGGGGCACAATGCTAAGGGTGGCGCAGCCTCAGCACGAGAAGAGGCGTAAGTCTCCAAGCCCAATGCAACCTGCTCAAAGCAAGGACAGCTGCAGACCTCTGAGAAGTGCAATGGGGGAACGATAGTGGGTTCAAAGTCACGAAAACTCAAAAAAGGATCCAGGGAAAGAAAAGCAGGATCCAGAGGCTGCAAGCCTAAGAAAATGTTAGAGAAAGAAGAACGATCTTTTGAGTGAGGAACTTGATCTTTTAGTGAGGAAGCCATAGTGCAAAAAGGATGAACAAAATACCCTAAGAAGAGAATGCTTACTCAGAAAAAGTATCGAAAGGATTTTTTAGAAGAAAATAGCTAAACTACAAACTTATTTATATGTGAAGAAGCTTGCATGCAATTTATAGGGATGCCACGAGAACGGAAATGAAAAGTCCCTTCGGCATTAAAACCGGGACACGTGTCAACCAAATGCGTATACCCGAATTGCGAGAAGCGGCTTGAGGAGCATATATGTCTTTCCACTTTCCAAAGCACCGTATCCATTTTTTATATGCACTTAATAGAGCCATAATTTCTCCAATCTTATATGGAATAAACATGAAGCATAGAGAGGGGTACCAAAGTAATAAATAAATATTCATTTAAAGATTAAAACCTAGCAAAGATTACAAAACAAAGACTATATATAAGAAAGATATACATAAAAATAATACATATAATACGTACGCACGTATACAAAAAAGAGAGAGCCATGCAAAAAAAAAGCAACACTTAAACTAAGGATCAGAAGTTTTCGCGGTTAGGGTGGTGCCAGCAAAGAATGCACAGAGAACCAGGAATCACAATGGACCCCCGCACCACCCTCTTCGAGCACCGACGGCAGCCTGTAGGGAAGCCAAGGGGATAGAAGGGAGCCCCCTCCCTCAAAAATTCCTCCATCTGCCTCTCGTTAGCTAAACGTTCTCTCTCCAGGTCCGCGTCCTAAGCCCAATGGTTCCGGGCTTGCATGCGATGATAGTCACGATGGCGTTCAGCATGCAAACGAAGAGCATAGAATTCAGCAGGGACTCTTGTTGTAGCTGAAACGTTACGTCCCTCATTCTCAAAAAAATTCTGGAGCCACTCCTTGTCAGAAGACGAAGACGCATCATCACGCCTAGCTCGATAGGCTCGCATCATCCTCCCAACAATAGCCTCGCCACTAGGTCGATAGTAACGAGAGAAAATCGCAGGGCTAGGGGAGATCGATCCCCAACATCAGAGTGGAATTCGTCTCTACTTGAGGATTGGGGAAGAGGAGAGCCTGGAGGGTTTGACATCTTTAAGGCTAGGGGAAAAGAAGTAAGAAATACACGCGCAAAAAGAAAACCTAGAGAATCTAGAGGAATGATACCATTAACAAAGGGGGGAACATGTATAAATAAGCTGAAAAGAAAAAGGAAGATAGAGGGCTAAGTCCACCAACAACTAAGGCATTAAATGCGAGTAAATAAACATCCCCAAGTGTCGAGACTCCTCAAAAAAGGCCATACACGTATGAATAACGATAATAAGGGAAAAATAAAATAAAAATATCAGTTAAACACAAAATCCTTACAAACCATAAAATAAATAAATATTGTTCCACATATAAAAAAAAAAAAAAGAAAAAAAGGAAAGGAAGAAAAGGGGCATATAAAAGATATATATAAAATAAAAATAGGAGAAATGTTCCCTCCGCAAAAGCAAGCTCCTCAGGCCCGTCGGCGTCTTCATCATCACTAGCTTCATCCGACTCCGTAGAAGATTCCACAAGATCCTCATCCTTCTTGAACTCGGAATACTTTTTGAAAAACTCATCCAGGTCCCAGGTAGCAGACTTGCCCTCTCTGAACTCGGAATACAGCTTGAAGGCAGACTGATAGCTTCCACTCAGGAACGCCTTCTTAACTTGGCTTATCAGAACCTTAATCTCCTTTGTCAGAGACCCTTTCTCATCGGCCAAAGCCCTTTTGGCCCGCTGCCGCCTTCTTAGCCTCGAAAAATTTGCCACTTAAGGAAGAAAGTTTGTCCTTCGCCGCCTCAGCCTTTAAACGGAAGGTATCGCGCTCTTGTGACAAGGTGGGCTTTTCTAGACTCACCTCGGACAAACTAGTCTCCAAGGAAGCAACCTTGTCACTCAAAGCCTGTTTCTCAGACTCTAGAGCCGAACGAGTAAGATCCCAACCCCTCTTCTCCTACTCGAGACCGTCGGCCTTACTCTTCAAGAGCTTGATATCAACTTCCAAGGCACTGACTTTAGTAAGAGCAGCCGCCTTTGCGGCAGCGGCAGCCTCGTAGTTTTTCTTATAACGAGAATAGCCCTTAGCCAAACTTTCCTTCTCCCAATTAGTCTGCGGAGCAAATTTCAATGCATGGGCACACCTCAAGGTCGTCTGACACACATAAAAAAAGGGGCACACACTCAGCAAAAAAAAGAGATGAATTACCTTTATTCCTGAGATAGCAGTATCCTTCAAGATTGAGTCACGTCCTTGGGAAATATAGAAATCATCATCAGGTTTTCTGACGGCATCCAGGAGAGACTTGAAGTAGTTCTCCGTCAACTCCTCGAAACGGGACATCTTTCTGAATCCTGAAAGTAGGGATTTCGTCCCGGGGATGGGTGGACAAAGGTGGGGAGCCTCGGCCGAGAGGAAAAGTTGAGGGATGTGCTAAAATAGGAGAAAGGGCAAGCTGAGAAGATGACGGAGCTCCAAGAAGAGAGAGAGAAGTCCGAGAAGGAGATGTATACGAAGGGCCCGAATTCTGGCCCACCGTAGCAGCTGAAAGGTTCTCGGGGTGAGAAAAGTCCCCCGGATTAGGAAGCTCCGTCGGGGCCAACCCCCCAAAATTTCCCTCGGCCTCACCGGCACCCGATGAAATCTTGGGAAGGACATTGAGCAGGGTCCCGATGGCGTCGTCGGTGGCCGAATCATGCTGAGATGACATGCCAAAATTCGACTAATTGGCTTCCTCAAGCCTCATCGCCCTGCTCTTCTTTGCTTTACTTTTGCGCTTGGGAGACTTTGACGTAAGCCTCTTCTGTCGGGCAGCAGTTTGGGCCTCGATCTCCTCGACGGTCATTTCAGATAGCCTCATTTTCGGAAGATGATGGGGGTAGGTTTCTGCAAGGCGGTAATGATCCTCAGAAAATTCTATCAAAATTCGTTAGGGTGTTTGATAGCGCTCTGGTTCGTTCTCCATCAAAGAATAGAAATTGATGACGTCAGATACTTCCCACTGAACTCCCGCTTTATCCCCTAAAACCATCAGACCTAAAAGGATAGCCCACACGTTAGGAAGTAATTGAGCAGGAGCAATTGAGTAATATAAAAGGAACTCCTTGATTAACTTAGGGATGGGTAGCCTTAGTCTGATTTTCGACACGAACCAGTAAGAATGCAGACATACCCACTTAACTTGAGGGGAGTCCGCCCTCTCTTGTGGCTTAGGAAGTCTAACTTCGACCCCCGACTGAAAACCGCAAGACGAAACTAATAAGTCGAGTTCCCGCTGAGTTAGAACCGACGAACAACTTGACTTAACATCCAAATAAGAACTCCCTAGGGCCTCTTTTTTCCTCTTAGATTTGTTCAATGGAGGAACTGCCAGAGTAACCCCCTCAGAGGGGATGACTTGACCACTGATACCCGCTTCACCCCCAGAGCGAGAGCGAGAAACGATGGAGACACTACCTAGACACTCCACCTCCGGGTCAGGGGGACATCGACATTCTCGACCTCCATGGGAGGAGTGTCAGAAACCAACAGGGACTCGACGAACCCAGAGGCTATACTCGAAGAAAGAGAGTCGGAAAGCGGGGAGGAGACGCCTAGATAATCCATTATAATATAAATAAAGCAATATTCGGATCCCGAAAACTACCTAAAAGAAAAAAGGGCCAACCCTAAAAACAACCACTCCCTCTACCCAATCGTAATAAGGGAAAGGCGACACCTCGTCCCTCGAAAAGGTTGCAACAGGGGGAATACCGAAGTTAAAACAATTGGTGAAAGAAGGGTGGACCTAGAACTAGGGATAACAACCCATAATCAGAAAACCCAAAGTATCACAACGCTAACTCAAAAGGGTAAAACTCTATCGTTTCAAAAAAAGGAGAAGGAGAGAAAAGAAGAAGAGGGAAAAGAAGAAAAGATCCATGAGAAAAATTAAAAAGAGAGAGAGAGAGAGAGAGAGAGAGAGAGAGAGAGAGAGAGAGAGAGAGAGAGAGAGAGAGAGAGAGAGAGAGAGAGAGAGAGAGAGAGAGAGAGAGAGAGAGAGAGAGAGAGAGAGAGAGAGAGAGAGAGAGAGAGAGAGAGAGAGAGAGAGGGAAAATAGTGGACAGGACGAAGATATTGAAAGATACAAAAAATATATGTAGAGAGAGAGGGAATTACAAAAAAAAAAAAGAGGGAGAGAAAAAAAAGAAGAAAAAATATAATTAAGTTAAGAGAGCAGAGTATATATATATACCTGAAGGCAATAAGTGTTGGGTTTTGTGTCCTAAATAAAACCCATTACAATTTGATTAGTTATCAATTTAGAATTTTGAAGTGATTTATGTTAACATGTATTTTCATGTTTATGGTTTAATATGTATGCACAAAATCAGTTAAGTCCAGAACATATATTTATTCACAATTACAGTATTGTCAACACAGTGGAATGTGATTGTGATTATATGATTCAAAAGACTAAGTCCCTGTTCGCCAGTGTTTTGGATTTACACTCATGTGATAATAAGCGATGAAGTATACTTACACTTGGAGTAAGTGTTATGTTCTTTCCAGGACATTGGTAAAGTATACTAGTTTCGAATGTATAGAGTAGACATTGGACTGGACCGATATTGAACTTGGTCAAAGATGTTATAAACTTACCGTTGTATCTTTCCAAGTCAATATCAAAAGTTGATCTTAGATTAAAAGAATCTAAATCCTGATATGCTTAGGCTCAATCTCAGGAGTGCTATTCATGTTCTTTGATTTATTAGTTAAGCCTACTTTTGAGTCAGGGTGATACGTATATTTTGGGAACATGATAGTATGATTGAGTGGGAGCGCTGAACATAAATATGGAATCTATAGCTTTTACTAGTGTATAGAAGTCAAGTGAAAATTCCCTTCGAGCTTAGTTAAATAGAAGTAAATGGATGAGCTCTTGTTTCAGTGACTATGTATTAGATCACTAAAACATCATTTACAGGTAACTAAGTGTTTTAAGGGGTCAAATACATTGAGGGGTGGAAACGGTAAATTTATCCCATCTCGATATAAATCATCTATATAGAGGATCTTTAATAACATTAAGATTATAACAAGGGGAAATTTTAATATTGTATACATTATTTAATTTTATTACAAAATATGTGCATAATAAATTAATTACATTTAGACATACAATATATTCATTAGTAAAAACTTATTTTCATTTTCTTATACTAAGTATATAATAGGAAAGTTTTCTTAATTAAATTTGAATATTTATTTTGTTAATAAATTATAATAATCAATAATTTTAAATAATAAACATATGTTAACATTATTATTGATATAATAAACATTTAAGTCTTGAAAATCTTTATGTATATATTTTTTTTATGATGTATTAATTTTTAATAAATATATTATATTGATAATAGAATAAAATATTCGCATAAATGTTTAAATTTTAAGCGTTTACATTTTAGTATTTCAGTTAAAAATTAAAAATAATCAACATTCTTAAAATAATAAATATAAATTGATATTATACACATTCGGTATAATTTTTGTCCAGTTAATTTTTAGTAAATATAATATTATATAATAATCATAATATAAACATAATTGCTTATATATTTTAATTTTAGTATTTATTTTCTTGTAACTTAATTAGAAATTGAAATAAATAACATTTATAAATAATAAATATTGTTTATAATATGCATATGTAGTTTTATTTGTATATTTTTATTTTAAAAGTGTTTAATTTTAATAAACATGTTATAGTAAGGTTATTATATTATAATATTGTTTATATTTTAATTTTTTTAAGGATGTATATTTTTTAAAAAAAATATACACATATTGAAATAATTATTAAAAAAAAACATATATTGATATTGTTTATTAAACGTACATACTTTATAAATTTATGTGTATAATTTTTTATAAAATAACATTTATGTGAAAAATAATAAACATTTATATTTATTATTAACTGGTTTAAGAATACCTTAAAAATACAAAAATAAATTTAATATAATCAAATAATTAAATAGTTAGGGTCAATTAATTTGAATTTTGAATAGTAGTATAAATTTAATGCAATTAATATAGGAAGATGTTTATTTCTTTTGAATATAAATATATATATGGTAAGTTCTATAATTAATTGTATTAATGGACACAATACATTAATTATGTACCTTATATATTTTGTATTAGATTATGTAAATATATTTTTTTGCACATATATTGTAATATAATAAGTTTAGTTGTACATAGATGAAAAATGCCCTTATAATATGCTCTATATAATTCTGAGAGTGCAATTCCAAGTTCTAAGAGTGGATTCAACAAGGAATTAATAAGTTAGGGATTTACTTGGTAAATTCAGTTCAACTTTTTGGAAGCTCAGCAATATAGATCCATGGTCCCCATTCTAGTTGAGACCATACTGTTTGCAAGACTCAATAATTGATTTATGATTAATCAATTATAATTCTAAAAGTTAGACTATGTCTAATTTGTGAATTCTTACTAAGGATGAAATCGTAAATAAAAAGGTTTCTAGGTTTATTTATTAATTAAGAGACTCTGTATGTCTAATTAATAATTATATTAAATGACAATATTATTTAATAATCTATTTTAGTTATTAAATAATTAGTTTTGGCATTTAAATTGTTAGAATTGGAAAAATGGCATTTTTGGAGAAATAGAAATAAAATTGTGGAAACTGCAAAATCCATGTGAGGCCCATTCTCACCATGGCCGGCCACATGTTGTGTGTTTCCCAATTATTATTTTCATTTTTAATTGCTAAGTAATTGCTAACCTAAACCTAGCAGCTATTTATAAATGGAAAGTGGTGGATCACACCAAATAAGGCAGTTAATCAATTACTCAGTAAAAGAGGAAACTGTTTATTTTGGAAAGTTGAGCTTCCCTTTTCCCTATATATAGCAGCCCTCCTCTCTTCCTCTTGTACGCTTCATTCACACACGAAATCAAGAGAGAAAAAGAGAGAGAGAATTTGAAATCCTTTGTAAGAGAGAAGTGCCCACACACAGCAAACAGTACCTCAATCATAGATTGGAAGACTGTGAAGGATCACATCCATCTGAAGGACATTCAGGCTCAGATCTTGATTATACTCTGCGACAGACAGGAATCAAGGGTTAGAGATCTGAGTGGAAGGAGACACATTATTCCGCTACCATCACTGTAAGGTTTCTTAACTTTTTATGTGTTTTATTTATCGTTTTAGAAGTTCATATTTAGGTTGTTAAATCAACATACTTGTGAGTAGATCTAAGATCCTGGTAAAATAAATTCCAACAACTGGCACCAGAGCCATGGTAATTGATTTGCTTGCAAGAAATTTGGACTTAAAACGATTTGTTTGTGATTTGGATGGTATCATGGTGTGTCATATTAATGTTTGATTGATGTTTGTGAATTCTGGGAAAAATAATTGATTGTCTGTTTCAGAAATTATTTTTATTGGATAGTTTGGAAAATTTTAAGCAATTTACTTTTTTACAGAACTCGATTTCGATTTTATTTGAATTAGTTATAAATTTTTGAAAATCGGGAAAAATCAAGGTGGTGATCACCTCTCCCACGCGCGCGGAAGGGCTGCTTGCAGCCTCCCAGCGCTGTGGAAACACGGCTGGCCACCCCTCCTGCGCGCGCAGGTGGTATGCAATGCATACCATCCGTACAGGGTGCAACTTTTCTTCGTTTTCTTCGATTTTTCATGCTATTTCATGAAATTAACTTTCGATTTTTTGTGTAGTTTTGTATTTTGATTTTATTTTTCATATTTCAAATCTAATTATTAGAAATAAATTAATTTGATTTTTTAAAATTAATTTTAGATATTAGTGTAATTTGAATTTAAAAATAGGTTAAAATCAAGTTTTGCTTACCTCTTTTCTTATTTTCTTTAAAATTTGATTATTTTATCTTACTTTTAAATCTAAGGTCAAAAATTAAATTCTTTTTATAAAATATTTCTTTTTTAAAGTAATTTGACCTTATTTAGAATAAGATTACTATAATCATGATATTTTAAAAAGGGAAATAAGATATTTTTGTTAACTTTTAAATTTTGTTATTTTTACTTAAATTAAATTATAAAATCAGAAAAGGGTATGTATTTATTATTTTCTATTTTATTGAATATTTAATTTATTAAATAACATTGAAGTTTAAAAGGTAAGTTAGCAATTTATTTTTTGAAATGATATTTAGGTTACTTGAAACCTAATTTTTCAAAATTGTAGGTTTCATTTTAAATATTATTTTATTTCATTCTTTAAAAACCGAAAATATTTTTTTTTTTCGAAATATATTTAATATTTTAAAATTAAATAAATCCTACATCCAACTATCCAAATCTAACTTGTTGCAGGAGTATGTGTTTTAGATTGTTTGTAAGTTTTTCTAAAACCTATTATTGCTTGATCTAAATTGCCATGGTTTACTTGTTGACAAATCCAATGATCTGATTGTAACCCATGGTTCAATTGTTAATAGGTCAAGTAAATAATATGTAACAGGTAATTTTTACATTCTTTTTTCATCTGTGTATGACTTAGTAACATGATAGGGTCCATCCAAATCTGTGTGCCTGTGTGAGCCTATATGTTTATTTTATTATAGATGCATATAGGTTGTTGCTAAATAAAATGTCACACTCTGATAGATTTTATTTAGGTCCATTTAGTTTTTGGACCTATTCAATGAATAACAGTTATTCATTTTAAGGTTAAATTCCTCTCTTTTGGGCCTTGTGTGAGAGATGGGAGCCAATAGAAGTGGGTATGACATACTGAACTCAGCTCCCCCTCACATGAACTACGCCAATTGTGAAGGCCCATTTGCTTGATTTGAATAACTGTACTAGGTTAATTAAATTAGTTTAACCTAATAAAATTTATTAGCAACATAATTAACTTTTAAAATATATAAAATTTATTTTCATTTTAATATTTTAAAGTTAATTTTAAGAAAAACACTCTTAGTTTAAGATTTTATTTCTAGATAAACTATTTGTATTTTTCTTGTATTTAATTAAATAAAGAATTTTAACTAACTAGATTCTTTCTGAAACTTACTTTTATTATTTCATTAAATATTCCTATTTAAGTTATAAATTAGTTATTACGAATTTTCCTTATTAACTTAAATTTGAATATCTTTTGAATTTAATATTAAGTTGAGGAATTCTAGGAATTGGTTATTGAAGATTCTTAAGATATTTTTTAAGTTGATTTTAAACTTAAAATGGAATATTCTTAAATTAGGTAGTTCTACTTAATTTTGATATTTAATTAAATTTTATTTGGAAAGTTTTAAGTTGCTTATTTTAGATTCTTTCTATAGCAACTTAAATCAGATATTTTCCAAATCTTGAAAAGATACTTAGTTAAATGAAGATATTTTCTAGATAGTTATTTATATACTAATTATTATTTCTAATTTTAAAATAGGAAAATATCATTGATTGTGAAATTAATTGTTTAATAATTAATTTTGGTACAATTCAAGTTAAGAATATTCTTCCTAGTATTAAATTGGAAATTAATAATTAAGCCTTCACTATACTTAATTATTTATTTCCTGAATTTAATACATTTAATTAAATTGAAAATTATATATCTAAGTTGATTTTCATAATGACACTTAAATATTATTAATTTCATGATATTTAATTAAATAGAAAATTATTTTAAGTTGGGTATTTTATAATGACTTAAATTTGAATAATTTTCAATATATATTTTATTTATATTATTAATCATTTTTCGAAATTGCATTTAATTATGCAAGATGATTTTGAATTTATCTTGAAAAATAGATTAAAGTTGTAAATTAATTATTTTAATTAATTTTGAAACAACTTAAATCAATGATTTTTTCATTTAATGATTAATAAAGGAACTAAAATATATTATTATTAGAAATTGAATTAATTAGTCAAAGAAAATATAGATAGATAGTATTCTTGCTTGAAGTATTTTTTCTAGTAAAGATTAATTTATTTTTTAATGTATTTCAAAAATTGTATAATTTTATACTTTAATTTTTTTCGAAATACAATATACATATTTATAGAAAATTTAAATTTAAGTTGCAAATTAATTTAAATTAATACAACTTAAATTAAGTAATTTTCTTAATATTTATTGGAAAATTAATACTAAGATGGAAATAATTTATTTCATTTTCTTAACCATCTAAGTTTAATTTTATAAATATTAAATTAAATTTTATTTAGAATTTTATTCTAAATTCAAAATTTAATTAAATAAATATATATATTTAAAATAAATAAATAATAGAAGAACATACATTTTAAATAATGAGCTTTATTATTCGATCTCCATTGTTGGTTTTACATAACTTTTGTTTTAGTGAGTAATCCTCCCTAATGGAGGAACGTTCATTAGCAAGTTAGCGCCGTTTAATCTCCAAAAATAAGTATATTTGTAAGTGTTTTATATAGTATTGATCACCCTAATGGTGGCGACTGTATTTGACTTACAAACGTATGAAACAATGGTGGAAGCTCATGAAATAGGAATGATCTTGACTCTCGCCTAAACGGGACAACGTCGGATTCTCTTTTCGATCGAATAAAAGGTTGCTAGAATGTTTGTCATTTTAGATGAGCTGACAACTCTATTCAATGGATGATAGCTTTCACTCTCGCCTAAACGGGACACTGATATCAGTTTGTTGAAAACCTTGGAAATTATTTAGGATTGTATTTTTTAGTATTTTCTCTAGTCATTCCTACTTGCTCTGTGCTAATAATTTCTGAATAAGATTTTGTGTTAAATCATAATTGTTTTCTATTAATTATTTTGTAGTATCCTGAATCGCCATGTCGAATCCCATGTTATCACTGTTGACTGAAAATAAGCTAAATGGGTGTAACTTCCCTAAATGGAGAGAGAACATTAATATTGCTCTCATAGGTGAAAGTGCCCTGTTTGTGTTGACTGAGCCGTCTCCTAAACAGCCGGGTGACAATGCAACCAAAGCTGTTAAAGAGAAGTTCGAGCGTTGGCAGAATGCTAACAATAAAGCTCGATACTTCATGCTTTCCAGCATGGTTGACACCTTGAAAACAAGGTTTGCTAACGCTGTCACGGCTGCAGAAATCATGACGCAGTTAACTGATCTATTCGGTATGGCATCTATCCAGTCTTGCTTTGATGCGACTAAGAAATTTATCAACACACGGATGGAACCCCATCAGAATGTGTGTGATCACCTTCTCCAAATGGCAGGTTATTTCCAGGAAGCCCAGAATCATGGTGCTGAAATGTATCAGACTACTCAAGTGAGTCTCATCTTGAATAGTCTGACTCCAGATTTTCTTCCCTATACATCAAATTATGTCATGAACAAGAAGGAACAAGACTTTCACACGTTAGTCAATGACCTTCAGACATATAAAAATTTGATTGGAGGACCCAAGAAGAAAGGGAGTAAACCTCAGAATTCTGGAAATGATAATAGTACGAATAATCCTGAGGCACACGTTGCCTCTACTTCCAAATCCAAGAATAAGAAGAAGTGGAAAAATTCCAAGAAGCGAGCTCAAGCTGTGAAAGCAGCTATGAACAAAAAGGTTGCAGCTTCTGGTGATACACCAAAAGGAAAATGTTTCTACTGCAATGAGAAAGGCCATTGGAAACCCCAATGTCCTAAGCTTCTTGCAAAGAACAAGGTATTTCTTTCTATAAACTGATGTGTTTTAGTGAATTATTATCCATTTGGATTATTAATTCTGGACTACTAACCTTGTTTATTTTTCTTCTTATAGCTCAAGCTTCTTAAACTCGGATGCTGTCTTAGTGAGTTGGATCTGAAAGCTGGATAATGGGATGGAGTTCGTCAAGATAAAGAAGAAGCTCATTTATTTACTTTTTAATTAATTGTTTAAATTTTAAAACAATTTGGATTTCAAGTTTGGGATTTTATTCCCTGCTCTCATAATATTGCAAACAATTTTTTTAATTTATAATAAAGTTCTTTTTACAAATAAATTACAATCTATGAGTTGAGCTTCATTACTTTATCTTATAAATCAATTACCAATTATTATATTCATTATGTTTGTATGTGTATATTTTTATTATTGATACAAATTCTATAGTTATTTAAACTCCTTACAGAGTTATTACTACATAAGCACTAGAAATTATTTCTATGTTTATGAATAATTGTTAATTCTAAAACAATTATTAAGAATTTGTTTAATAAAAAGATCTTTTGATCTGATAGGGGTGGAGAAAAAGTTAAGAATAATATGCAGTTCAACGATCTTTTATATCTAATGAACTCTGGATTATATTCAATTCCACGTAATCTCTATTACACTTAGAGAATCATGATCTCTACAACCTTTAGGGGTGGATCATAATCTCTATATACTTAGGGGTGGACTTTATTCCACAGTACTCTTTGTGACACATAATTTTAAACATGGAAATAATATAATAAATTAGCTATTATTAGAATAAATCCTTGATCTTGATTATATGTTCCAGTTTAGATTTACTGTTGTAATAGATAATGATACCAATAAAGTTCTTTGATAATGTATCACAATACCTTAATTGAGTGGGAGAATATTAAAATTCTTTACCCATTCTCATTTGGTTGACACTTATGATAGGAACTTAATAACACCACTGATAAAACAAATCTAACCATTCACGTGGATAGAAATAACTTATCAAAATTATGAGAATAAGATAGAAGAATTCTTTCATAGTCTATTCGAATGACTTGAGTCAAGATTTCTAATCCTCTTAACATTTTATGGTATCTTAATTTTGTTGCTTAATCTCCAGCAAGTATTTTACACTTCAAATACTAGACTGCTATGTTGGTGACTTAGTCTTAAAGAAACTTACAATTTCAGACTAAGAGAATAAGTCACAACTAGATATCCCTCAAACAATAGTAAGAGGTTAACATTTTTAACCAGACATCTAGCATTGAGTGGGAGCCATCTGAGATGTAATCAAATAAGGAACATTAGGGGACAATCAAGAAAGTTTATGAAAGTGACCTATATGTTAGATATTAAGGAGTGGTTACTCTATGGGTGGGGGAGTTATTCTAGAAGAGTGTAAAAGCCCATCTATAATAATTCAAGCTCCATCAGAGAAGTTATACATAACTTTGTAAATTCAAAATTACCACAAAGTTATTTTACTGAAGAAAATTCTACACTGCATTATCTCAATTCCAAATTTTAAAATTTGAGAGATATGTCTTCTGTTTGTTCAGATGTACTTAATAAGCAGTAAGGATTTCAGTATCCCTTGATGAGTAAAGCATATAGTTAAGGATGTTTCATAAGTTTTATGAACCTGGTTCCAGAAATATGGGTGGATTCAAATATACTACACTTGATCTGAAGATCAAGACAAAAGATTGATTGTAATGCACAACTTGTTTTATGTTAGTGCAGGTGGGTGTTTGTTGGGTTTTGTGCCCTAAATAAAACCCATTACAATTTAATTAGTTATCAATTTAGAATTTTGAAGGGATTTATGTTAACATGTATTTTTCATGTTTATGGTTTAATATATATGCACAAAATCAGTTAAGTCCAGAACATATATTTATTCACAATTACAGTATTGTCAACACAGTGGAATGTGATTGTGATTATATGATTCAAAAGACTAAGTCCCTGTTCATCAGTGTTTTGGATTTACACTGATGTGATAATCAGCGATGAAGTATACTTACACTTGGAGTAACTGTTATGTTCTTTCCAGGACATTGGTAAAGTATACTAGTTTCGAATGTATGGAGTATACATTGGACTTGACCGATATTGAACTTGGTCAAAGATATTATAAACTTACCATTGTATCTTTCCAAGTCAATATTAGAAGTTGTTCTTAGATTAAAAGAATCTAAATCCTGATATGCTTAGGCTCAATCTCAGGAGTGTTATTCATGTTCTTTGATTTATTAGTTAAGCCTACTTTTGAGTCAGGGTGATACGTATATTTTGGGAACATGATAGTATGATTGAGTGGGAGCGCTGAACAAAAATATGGAACCTATAGCTTCTACTGGTCTATAGAAGTCAAGTGATGATTCCCTTCAAGCTTAGTTAAATAGAAGTAAATGGATGAGCTCTTGTTTCAGTGACTATATATTAGATCACTAAAACATCATTTATAGGTAACTAAGTGTTTTAAGGGGCCAAATACATTGAGGGGTGGAAACAGTAAATTTATCTCATCTCGATGTAAATCATCTATATAGAGTATCTTTAATCACATTAAGATTATAACAATGGTTAAATGAGATAGCATATCTATATCATTGAACATATAATATGCTCTATATAAGTCTGAGAGTGCAATTCCAAGTTCTAAGAGTGGATTCAACAAGGAATTAATAAGTTAGGGATTTACTTGGTAAATTCGGTTCAACTTATTGGAAGCTCAGCAATATAGATCCATGGTCCCCATTCTAGTTGAGACCATACTGTTTGTAAGACTAAATAATTGATTTATGATTAATCAATTATAATTCTAAAAGTTAGACTATGTCTAATTTGTGAATTCTCACTAAGTAAGGATGAAATCGTAAATAAAAAGGTTTCTAGGTTTATTTATTAATTAAGAGGCTTTGTATGTCTAATTAATAATTATATTAAATGACAATATTATTTAATAATCTATTTTAGTTATTAAATAATCAGTTTTGGCATTTAAATGGTTAGAATTGGAAAAATGGCATTTTTGGAGAAATAGAAATAAAATTGTGGAAACTGCAAAATCCATGTGAGGCCCATTCACACCATGGACGGCCACATGTTGTGTGTTTCCCAATTATTATTTTCATTTTCAATTGCCAAGTAATTACTAACCTAAACCTAGCAGCTATTTATAAATGAAAAGTGGTGGATCACACCAAATAAGGCAGTTAATCAATTACTCAGTAAAAGAGGAAACTGTTTATTTTGGAAAGTTGAGCTTCCCTTTTCCCTATATATAGCAGCCCTCTTCTCTTCCTCTTGTATGCTTTATTCACACATGAAATCAAGAGAGAAAAAGAGAGAGAGAATTTGAAATCCTTTGTGAGATAGAAGTGCCCACGCACAGCAAACAATACCTCAATCATAGATTGGAAGACTGTGAAGGATCACATCCATCTGAAGGACATTCGGGCTCAGATCTTGATTATACTCTGCGACAGACAGGAATCAAGGGTTAGAAATCTGAGTGGAAGGAGACACATTATTTCGCTGCCATCACTGTAAGGATTCCTAACTTTTTATGTGTTTTATTTATCGTTTTAGAAGTTCATATTTAGGTTGTTAAATCAACATACTTGTGAGTAGATCTAAGATCCTGGTAAAATAAATTCCAACAATAAGATCCAGCACAGAGAAGTTGAAACGAGCAGCAGAGAGAAAGCATGTAATAGATTTTCGAAATTGGGGGTCTTATACTCGAGAGTGCGCCGCCAAAACACAAAGGGAAGATAGAGGATTAGTAGGGCTTTTATAAGAAGGAGCGATTCTCGAGACACCACGATCACATCAAGAAAAACCACCACTTCTCATAAAACTAAAAAATTTAAAATAAAAAAAAATATAATAATAAAAATAATAATGATGAACGAAAACCGACATAAAAACTACCATAAGAAGTGACAAATAAGAAAAATAATAATAATAAAGTAAGAAATAAAGTAAATAAAATAAAAATGCATACGTAGATCTCTCTTTGTCTGAAAATGGCCGTTATCAAAAGACAGTTCCAGGTTATAAAATTGTAACTGGAACTGGGGGGAGTAGTGTTTGGGGGTTAAAAACCGAGCACAGGAAAAAGGCCCAATAGAATAAAATGGAAACATCAAAAGGCCCACACAGGTTGAACATATAAAGGCCCAAGATCAAAATGTCTGAGAGGCCCAAATACTGAACCTCAAGGGAGCGATATAGACAAAGGGGGAAGGGGGCACTAAACGACAAAGCATATAAGTAAGCGCCAACGGAACTTGAAGGAAGAGGGAAACAGAAGAATTTGTCGACGGAGTAAAGGCCGAATGTAGGATGTATTACAAACGAGAACCCAATGAGGACCCCCAGCTGACTTGCCGACGAGATATTTACCTAAAATATAATAAGAAAAGGAACGCCGGGACGGCACCACGATAAGGACAAATACCTCCGATGGAAGGAAACTCGGATCATCTCAGACAGGAGTTCCGACGGAAGAAAGAGAAACTGGATACAAAAGAAGAAATCAGTATTTCTGAGAGTATAATACCGTCAGACCGAAAGAAAGCAGCAACAGTATAGCTACTAGTTGAAACATGGACACGTAGAACGACAGAAAGAACGGAGGGGAAAAACACGTGTCAACAGTAGAGTAGGTAAATGATAGATTACCCATGCAATAAAAAAGACGTACCATTAAATATAGAAGGACCACGTAAAGAAAAGGGGGATTAGGAACTGAAAAGGAAAGAGCCCACAAAAGAACAAATAGTGACTGTTTTTCAACCAAAACAGATATTTCACTAACTAATTACTTATTTTATAATTAAAATATAATGTATTTTAGTCTATTTATTTTAATAAATTATTAATGAAAAATTTACTTGATTTAAGTTGATTTAAAATTAATTAAAATAATTAATTTTCAATTTTAATCTATTTTTTGAAAAAAAAAAAATTCAAAATTATCTGCATTTAAAAAATACAATTTTGAAATGAGAAAATGATTAATAAAATAAAATAAAATGAAATATATTTTTAAAATTATTCCAACTTAAGTTGTTCTGAAATTAAAATTTCCAACTTAAATATAATTTTCTATCTAATTAAATATTCTGAAAATAACTAATATTTTAGTGTCTAGAATAAAATCAACTTAAATATTTAATTTTCTATTTAATTAAATGTATTAAATAAAAGAATCAAATAATTAAGTATCTTTAATAAAATCAACTTAATTATTAATTCTAATTTAATATATAAGAAAAATATTCTAATTTAAGTTTATCTAAAATTAATTAAAATAATTATTTTTCAACTAAAATATATTTTTCTGATTAATTAAATATTAGAAAATATAATTAGTTATTATAAATAACTATCTAGAATATATCTCATTAAACTAAGCTTTTTCTAAAATTAATTTTAAAGTAATCCAATAAAAATAAATTTTATATATTTTAAAACTAATTATGTTCCTAATTCAATTTTAATTAGGTTAGACTAATATAATTAATCTAATACAATTATTTAAATAAGGCAAATGGGCCTTCACTGTTGGGGTGGTTCGTGTGAGGGAGGGCTGGGTTCAATATGTTGTACCCACTACTAATGGTCCCCTACTCTCACACAAGGCCCAAAGGAGAGGAATTTAACCATTATATAAATAATTGTTATTTATTGAGTAAGTCCAATACTAACTGGCCTAAATAAAACTATCTTAAGTGATATTTTATTTTAGCAACCTAGTCCATTTAATTAATTAAAACATAAATGGACTTCCTATATGCATCTAAACCAAAAGGCAAACATATAGGCTCACACAGGTCAAATGATTTGGATGGGTCCTCTCATGTTACTAGGTCTACACAGATGAACGAAATTACAAAATTTACCCGTTACAAATTATTTATAAGATCTATTAACAATTGGACTATGATTAAAATGAGATCATTGGATCTGTCAACAAGTTAATCATAGCAATTTAGATCAAATAAATAATAGTTTTTTTAAAAAAAACTTGAATAAATAAATAAATAAATAAACATTACAAACATGTAACAGATAACTCGAAAGTAGGTTAAAATATTTTTATTTTAAAATTTAAAATATATCTTAACTATAATTTAAAATTTAGGTTGTTAGAGAATATATTTAAATCTAACAAATCTCCTAAATATCCTTAATTCTAATTAAAATTCAAATATCTAACTAATTTTTAGTTTATTTAAATATTTAAATTAATTAAATATCTAATAAGATAATATAATATAATATCTTAATTTAAAATTTAGATATTGTTAATATTATACTGTTAATCTTATAATTTAATGAATTAAATATAACAAAAATAAACAATTTTGAAAAATAAAATATTTTTATGGTTAGGATATTATCAATTTTATTTAATAATTAAATAAAACAAAATATCCTAAGTTTGAAAATTTTATGGTTAAAAACCCTAAAATTTCTATTCAAACAAAAATTAACAAACTTTTCAAAATTTCATGTTATTTTGCCAAAAATAAGATTTTAATTAAAATAAATATCTAATAAGATAAAATGTTAAAACTAACATTTTCTAATCTTATAATTTAATTTAATAAAATATATTTCAAAAATAACAAAGTTTAAAAATCTGATATGGTTAGCAAATTTGAAATTTTAACTAGATTATTTCTAAAATTTATTAATATTTTAATATCAAAATAAGATCATTTCAAATTTTAATAATAAAATAAGTAATATCTGATCTTATAATTAAAATAAATAAAATAAACAAAAATAATCAAAAATTTCAAAAAGTAACCATAAGGCTAGTTTGTGGAAAAATCAAATTTTTCAAATTCAAAGGCTACTAATATCTTAAACTAATTTTAATTAATTAAAAAATTAATGAAAATTATTTTTATTTTGATAATTAGATTTTTAATTAAAAATTTGAATTCTACACGAAATTCTACCAAAATTTGAATTTTGTTCCAATGAAAAATAATTTTTGAATCAAAAGATATCACGAAAAATAAAATTGGCCACACGAGTACGTATGCAATGCATACCCCTGCGCGCACGGATGAAGGGGAATGGGCGAGGGAGAAGGATGCGTGCAGCCTTTATTGGCCAAGGGAGCTGGGCATGAGCAACCCTTCAGACAGGGCCTTGTCCGAGAATCCTCGGTGAGGCACTTGTCTGAAGACGCGTGCTGTCCGAGCAGTACCTCATCCCTGCGCGCGCACGTGTGGTTCCCAAAATCAGATATTTTCATTCAAATTCAAAAAATCATAACTGATTCATAAAAAACCCAAATTAGGTTCTGTAAAATCCTAAATTCATTAATTTTTCGTCTACTTTCCAGTAAAAATATTTTCAGAACGAAAAAAAAAATATTTTACAACATACAATTCAATTTCCATACAATCATCAAACATGCACATAAACCAACATGAAACCATCCAAATCAACACATACATCGTTTAAATCTATATTTCATGAAAGTAAATCATTACCATGGCTCTGAGGCCAGATGTTGGATATATTTTTATCAGGATCTAGATTTACTATCATGTATCCTTTCTGTAGCAGAGTATCACCAAGATTTGAGCCCGATTCTCCTTCACTTGAATTGAATTCTTCACAATCTTACACACTATGATCGAGTACCAACTTGTTATGTGTAGGCATGTACTCTATCACTATAGGGTTTGAAAATTTAAGAGAGAAAGAGAGAGGAAGGATTTGAAATCAAGAGAGAAGAGAAGGCTCAAATTTTTCTGAAGGCAAGTGAATGCATCAACTTATAATTTGAGTCCATCACTATCTATTTATAAGAATCCATCTAGGTTTAGGTTTGAATTATTTAGCATTGAAAAATTAATAAATAAATGGTTAAATAGACTTCAAGTGGCCGGTCATGGATGTGGGCCCATCACTTTGCAATTTTGCCATTTTTTTAACTATTTATCTTATTTTCTCAAAAATACCATATTTTCCAATTCAACCACTTAAATGCCAAAACTATTTATTTAATTAAAAAATAATTATCAAATAAAATTGCCATCTAATATATTTATTAATTAGACTTAATAAAGTCTCTTAATTAACAAATAAACCCTAGAATCTCTTTTCTTCACAATTAAGCCCTAGCTTGGTGAAAATTCCTAAACTAGACATAGTCTAATTTTAGAATTATAATTGATTAACTAAAATAATATCAATTAACTGAGTCTTACAAGCACTATTGTCTCAACTAGTGTGGGGACCATGGGCCTTTATAACCGAGTTTCCAATAAGCAGATCTAAAATTTACCAAGTAAATTCCCTAACTTATTAATTCCTCATTGCACCACTATAGGACTTGGAATCGCACTCTTAGTTATATAGAACGCTCTATATGTTCCACAATATAGATACGCTATAAATTTAACCATCGTTCTAATCCTAATAATCAAAGATCCTCTATAGATGATTTACACCGAGTGGGGACAAATTTACTGTTTCACCCCTCAATGTATTTTATCCTTAAAACACTTAGCTTCCTATAAATGATATTTTAGTAAACTAATATAATCAATGAAATAAGAGCTCTTCCATTTATCTCTATTAAGTCAAGCTCGAACGAAATCATCATTTTACTTCTATGCCCAGATAAAAGCTATAGATTCCATATCTATGTTTAGTGCTCCCACTCAATTGTACTATTATGTTCCCAAAATGTACGTATTACCCGGACCAAAAGGTAGGCTCAACTAAGAAATTAAAGAACACAAATAACACTCTTGAGATCGAACCTAACCATGTCAGGATTGAGATCTTTTGATCTAAGATCAACTAGTGATATTGACTTAGAAAGATACAACGGTATGATTATAATATCTTTACCAAGATCAATATCGGTCCCAGTCCAATGTATACTCCATACATCCAAAACTAGCATACTTTGCCAATGTTTTGGAAAGAACATAACACTTATCCAAGGTGTAAGTAAGCTTTATCGCTGATTATCACATTAGTGTAAATCTAGTGCACTGATGAATAAAGGGAAATTATCTTTTGAAGCATATAATCACATTTACTTTCCACTGTGTTGACATCACTGTAATTGTGAATAACTATATGTTTTGGATTTAACAGATTTTGTACACATTAAACCATAAACATAAAAACTACATGTAAACATAAATGACTTCTAATCTTCTATTGATAACTAATCAGATTATATTGAAATGAGTTTTATTTAGGGCATAAAATCCCAACAAATTTCTAGTTTCCATTATATCAAATTGTTTCTATTCTTCTATGTTCAATGTCATTATTATAGTTTTAACTTATTTAGATGACCACTAAATTAGGTTTTACTTTAATCTACCATCATCTTAGAATTACTATTCACCTAATAGTCTAGAATTCTTAATGTTTGTGTTAAAGGGCAATTTCTAATATTATCAAAGGTATTTTTAATTGTGATGAAGAAGAGAACATAGGTTAAATAAATTATATGTTTCATTAATTTGTTTCCTAGATTAGTCTATCTCTATAAATCTTAAAGTTTTATCTAAGTTAAATAAATTGCATGTTTTGTGGATTTACTGCTTAGGTAAAATAGTTAATTATTGAGCGCTTTGCCTTGATTACATGTAATAGGGAGATTGGGATAATTTAACTGGTGGAAATTATTTTACCAGGATCTTAGATCTACTCACAAGTATGTTGATTAACACCCTAATTATGAACTTTTTAAAACGATGAAATAAACACATATAAAGTTTAGTAAACCTTACATTGGGTGCAGCGGAATAATATGACTCCTTCCGTTCAGATATCTAGCCCTTGATTCCTTTCTGTAGTAGAGCATTATCAATATCTGAACCTAGATCTCTTTCTCTGATTCTTTAGTGCTGAAACTCCTTCTTGCTGAAAGTCTTTCTTCACGATCTTCCTCACTATGATTGAGGTATCACTTGCTGTGTGTGGGCACTACTCTAACACTAAGAATTTCGAAATCTCAAGGAGGAAGAGAGAGAGGGAGTGGTCGGCCAAAGATAGGGAGAGAGAGAGGCTCAGTTTTTTCTGAATGAAAAAGTAGAAAATTTAAGTGTGTATTTCCTGAAGCCTTCACTATCTATTTATAGCATTCCACTAGGGTTAGGTTTGAATTATTTGGCATTAAAATAATGAAAATATCAGAGGTAAAACCCTACAAAAGTGGTCGGCCCTATACAGTATGGATTTGGGCCTCACTTTTTGCAATTTTGCAGTTTTATCTTTTCTGCATCTGATTTTCTCAAAAACGCGAATTTTCTAATACAACCATTTAAATGCCAATTCTAACTATTTAATAACTATAAATAATTATTAAATAATATTGTCATTTATCATATTTATTAATTGAACCATACAAAGTATCATAATTAACAAATATGCCCCTAAAACTCTTTCTTTACAATTTCGCCCTTACTTAGTGAAAAATTCACAAATAGACATAGTCTAATTTGAGAATTATAATTGATTAATCAAAACCAATTATATGAGTCTTACAAGCAATATTATCTCAACTAGTGGGGGGACCATGGGTCTATATACCCGAGCTTCCAATAAGCAGATCAAGAATTTATAACCTAAATTCACTGACTTATTAATTCTTCGTTGAATCCACGCATAGAACTTAGAATTGCACTCTCAGTATATAGAATGCTCTATATGTTCCACCATATAGACACATCATTAGTTATAAATTGTTATAATCCTAATTTGATCAATGATCCTCTATATGAATGATCTACACTGTAAAGGGATTAGATTATCGTTACACCCTACAATGTATTTAATCCTTAAAACACTTAACCCTTATAAATGATATTTCAGCTTATGTGAAATGAGATCTCCACCATTTATTTTCGTTTGGTCAAGCTCGAAGGAGATCATCCTTTACTTATTATTCGCCAGATAGAAGCTATAGATTCCATGTTTATGTTAGCGCTCCCACTCAATTGCACTACCGTGTTCCCAAAATGTACGTATCACCCTGACCTAAAAGTAGGCTTAACGAACAAATCAAAGAACACGAATAGCCTCTCAAGATCGAGCCTAATCATAACAGGATTGAGATCATTTGATCTAAAATCAACTAGGCGATATTGACTTGAATAGATATTAGAGTAAGTTTAATAAATCTAAGTCAAAGTTCAATATCGGTCCCTTCCGATGCATACTCCATGCATCCAACCTGAGCTTTACTTTAACCAATGCTTTGGAAAGAACATAGCATTTCTCCAAATGCAAGTAAACTCTGTTGTAGATTATCATATCCGTAAAGCCCTGTGTCTGATAAATCTAGGAAACTTTATAACATAGTCATGTTTACTTTCCAATGTGTTGACAACACAATAAACAGGATCAAGTATGTGAAAAGGGTTTCAGATGAATTTATACATTATGTACATATAATCATGAAATAAATCATGTGAACCATGCAACATTAAATGTTATTTCTGATCTATATTAATAAGTAAATCTGATTATATTGAAATGAGTTTTATTTAGGGCATAAAACCCAAAAAACTCCCACTTGCACTAATATAAAACAAAATGTGCATTTCAAATAATCTCAACACCTTGATATACAAATCAAGTGTAGTAGTAGTAAACTCCTCGTAATAGGATCTGAAAGGTTGAATTAAACACAACCTTTTCTCCACTATTACTCTTCCTTAATCACAAAATCATTGATAATGTGAAATTCCTCTCTGTATGTCTACTCTCTTGGGATACTGGATTCTATACCTTTGGCAACTACTTTTGGTTAATCAGGAAATTAACACTAGTAGTTAAGGCAATTTGGAATGGTGCCAAAAATGTATAGAACTTTCCTTAGACTGAATAAGTACCTTTCCTGCAACTTTAACATTCAGTCCCTTTCTGGTAGACCTAGAGACTTCAGATAGGTTTTTACACTTCTCCAAAATCACTATTCCACCCCCAGAGTAATCACCATGTTATCAGAAAGATTTTCTAGCACAAAGGCGAATTTCGAAATCTGATGTGGTGTAGTCTAAGAGTTTTAAATACACCCTAATTGACTTACATATAGTTCCTCTTCTTAATCTTAAGATTTACTTGATTGTCTTCCATATTCATCTCCTGGATTAATATGATACCTACTCATTACTCCCACTCAACAGCAGGTGTCTGGTCTAAGGCATACAAAAGCATATCTAAGACCTCTCACTGTTGATTTAAAAAATTCTTTCATGGCTTTATCTTTTCTGGAATAGTTAAGACTTTTCCTTAAATAAATAAAATCTATGCCTAGAGGTCGAGAAGCTTCTATAGATTGCCATTAGAAAGAAAATGCTTCAGCATCTTACTAAAGTATGTTGCTTGCATTAGAGTAAGTAATTACCAGGTATACCATAAGCCATAGGTTTAGATAAACTCAAACCTATAATACTAGGAACAGGAAGTTTTGTTAAGTCCATTGAATAGACTTATTAACTAAAATTTCCTTTTATGTCCTTGTAATAGAAAAATTTAGGTTACTCCATGTGAATGGATTAAACCATAGTTGTCTTGGCTTTTCTTCTTAGTTTCTTATCTTAACAATCCATTACTTGTTTAAACTCACAATGGATTTTTAATCACTAGTGTCTCCCAAGTCATAAGAAGGTGAGTTCCTAGAAACTCTCCCACTACGACAAGGTACTGTGAATTATGTCTAAGAAAACTAAATGGTACTGATCTCTTCGGTTGTGACAAGACAACAGAGGCAGTGGGATCATCATATGTCAAATAAGATGATAGAACACTTTTGGAATCAAGAAAAATATCTCCTTTATTTGCTACTTTATTTTTAGACTTAGTCATTTTCTTAGAAAAGTAGTATTTGTTTGAACAAACACTTTCTTATCTATTGACAATGGGATGGTCCACCCCTAATCACTTAGAATAGCTAACAAACCACGGTTAACAGTTCTAGCTTTTCTTAAGATTTGATTAGGTCATCCATGGATCTAGTAATGATTTACATTAAGTATGCAACCATTACACCATTCTGAAATTGTATTACCATAGAAGGAATTAGGCAACGACTAGTAACTAATCATCAATATGCGACTCGAAATTTCTGGGGAGGTAAGTTTGGATATAATTCAAAAATCAATTTAATGATCTTTGAACTGCATATCTACTAACTATTTCTCCACCCCTATCAGTTCGCAAGATCTTTAACCACTTACCTTAATGGTGTTTAACCATTGCTAGAAATTAATGAAATATTTCAAACATTTTAAATTTCTTTGCATAAGGTATAATCTAGAGTCATCGTTTTAAGAATACAATGAAAAACTCATATCCACCCCTGAATGTACATCCATCTGCGAATGAGATGAACTACTTTCAGTGGATATAGGCATATTAACTCTTTGCAGAGATTGATCTTGTCAAAACCACTATGATCAAGATACAAATGCCATAGATTAATAAAAAATGTGGTTGAGTCTTTTGATGACTTAGGTATAGTTACATCAAAGAGTTCTTAGAATAGTGCAAGTGGATCTCGGTCACAGAATACTATACTCATACTCCATACAGTTTGAATCCATTGATAGAAAACGGTTATTAAACACTTATGAAAGTGTAACTGTATTGTATTCTGGAATTACAAATAGAAGAAAATTTCTGTTTGGAATCTAAAACTTAAAGTCAATGACTTAAATTTATACCAAATATACATGAGTAATTCTTTCTTGGACCACCACTACTAATATAAACTCTAAGTCAGATTTTCCTATACAAGTAGGAGATTTCTAAGATTGAGGACTTATATCATTGTGGAATAGAATTTCGGGATTATAATCATCTGCATCATTTAATTTCTTAAGAGGAAAAATAGAATGACATAAAATGATATATAGACCATTCATCTAATGATATGTTATTGAGCTAATTCAAAATGAATAAGCTAAGAGAAATTAGGATAATTTTGTTGTTTAAATAAGAATCCAACGATGCTTCGATTAGCAAAAGTCAAAGACTTAAATTTATACCAAATATAATGAGTAATTCTATCTTGGACCACCACTACTAATTTAACTCTAAGTCTGATTTGCCCATACAAGTAGGAGATTTCTAAGATTGAGGATTTATATCAATTGGGAATAGAATTTCGGGATTATAATCATATGCGTCATTTAATTTCTTAAGAAAAAATATAGAATGACATGAAATGATTTAAATACCATTCATCCAATGATATGTTATTGAGCTAATTCGAAATGAATAAGCTAAGAGGAATTAGGATAATTTCGTTTATAAATAAGAATCCAACGATGCTTCAATTAGCGAGAGTCAAAGTAATCTTATTTATATATAATCTTCTTGTTTCATATTGTAAAAATACTAGTCTAAGGTGTCATCAATTGATGAACAGCTAGATGTTGCATATACAATATTTATCTTTCGAGATCTAACACTATTATGTATGTCTAATGGTGAAAATCCATTAGGGATTTATCTCATTAGATAAACAAACCAAGTTAGACCAACAATGAAGATTCGAAATTAAACTACAACTTAATAACAGAAAATAACATGGTTCAATATAAATTCATACACAATTCATAAATTATTAAACATATAGCAAGTAGAAATGACAAGTGAAAATACTAAAACATACAATCCTAAATAATTTCCAAGGTTTTCAACAAACTGATATCAGTGTCCCGTTTAGGCGAGAGTCAAAGCTACCATCCATTGAATAGAGTTGTCAGCTCATCTAAAATGTTAAACATTCTAGCAATCTTTTATTCGATCAAGATTAGAATTCAGCGTTGTCCCGTTTAGGCGAGAGTCAAGGCAATTCTATCTTATGAGCTTCCACCATTGTTTCATAATTTGCAAGTCAAATATGGTCGCCACCATTAGGGTGATCCATACCATATAAAACACTTACAAACTACTTATCTTTCAAGATTAAACGGTGCGAAATTGCTAATGAACGTTCCTCCATTAGGGAGGATTACTCACTAAAACAAACGCGATGTAAAACCAACAATGGAGATCGAATATCTTAATAATAAAGCTCATTATTTAAAGAGAGTTGTATTTTCTTTGATTCTCTTTATTTAATCCATTTATTTTAAATATATATTTATTTAATTAAATTTTCCAATTTAGAATGAAAAATTCTAAATATAAATTTTAATTTAATATTTATAAATTTTACTTAGATGGATATGAAAATAACATGAATTATTTCCATCTTAGTAATAATTTCCAATAAATATTTAGAAAAATATTCAATTTAAGTTGTTAAAAAATTAATTTAAATTAATTTACAACTCCAATTTAATTTTCTATAAATATATATTGCATTTCAAAAAATTAAAGTATTTAAGAATACAATTTTTGAAAATGCGTGTTAAAATAAAAATAAATCCTGAAAAAATTATTCTAATATAATGTTGGCCCAAAATTAATTTACAACAAAAAATATAATTTTCCTATTTAATTAAATATATAAGAAAATTTTCAAATATTTAAGTATGATGATGAAAATCAACTTAAATATTAATTTTCTATTTAATTAAATACACTAGAAAAATACTTCAAGCAAACACAGATAATATCTATCTAGATTTTCCTTTGACTAATTAATTCAATTTCTAATTAAATATATTTTACTTCATTTATTTTAATTAATCATTAAATGAAAAAATCATTGATTTAAGTTGGTCCAAAATTAAAATAAATAATTTACAACTTTAATCTATTTTTCAAATAAAATTCAAAATTCCAGCATTTAAGAAATGCAATTTCGAAATTTGATTAATAAAATAAAGAAAAAATATATTTTGAAAATTATTTAAATTTAGTTGAAAAAATAAATTTCAACTAAAAATAATTTTCTATTTAATTAAGTGTCATGAAAAAGAAATATTTAAGTATCATGATGAAAATCAACTTAGATATTTAATTTTCAAATTAATTAAATGTATTAAATTCAAGAAATAAATAATTAAGTGTAGAGAAGGCTTAATTATTAATCTCTAGTTTAATACTAGGAAACATATACTTAAAATAAATTGTACCAAAATTAATTATATAAATAATTAATTTCACAATGTATAATATTTTCCTATTTAATATTAGAAATAATAAGTAGTCTAGAAATAACTATCTAGAAAATATCTTATTTGACTAAGTAACTTTTCCACAAAATTTGAAAAAATATCTAATTTAAGTTGTATTAGAAAAAATCTAGAACTTAAATATTTTCAAATTTAAATTTAATTAAATATCAAAAACTAAGTTGTAACCACTTAATTTGAAAATATTCCATTTTAAGTTAATATTCGAAAAGATATCAACTTAAAAAAAATATCTAAAGAATCTTAATAACCAATTCCTAAAATTTCTCAACTTAATTTTGAAATTTTAAATCCAAAAGATATTCAGATTTAAGCTGATTAGTTATAGATAACTAAATGTCAACTTAAATAGGAATATTTAATGAAAAATTTAAATTAAGCTTCAGAAAGAATCTAGATGGTTATAATTCTATATTTAATTAAATACAAGAAAATACATATAGTTTAGCTTAGAATATAAAATTCTTTAAACTATGGTTTTTCTTAAATTAATTTCAAAATGAATGAAATTAATTATGTTGCTAATCAATTTTATTAGGTTAAACTAATTTAATTAACCTAGTACAGTTATTCAAATCAGGCAAATGGGTCTTCACAATTGGGGTGGTTCATGTGAGGGGGTGCTGGGTTCAGTATGTCGTACCCACTACTATGGCTCCCAAGTCTCACACAAGGCCTAAAAGAGAGGAATTTAACCTTAAAATGAATAACTGTTATAATTGAATAGGCCCAAAAACTAAATGGGCCTAAATAAAATCTATCAAGAACTATGATATTTTATTTAGCAACAACAACCTATATGCATCTATAATGAAATTAAACACATAGGCTCACACAGGCACACAATTTGGATGGATCCTATCATGTTGCTAGGTCATACACAAATGAAAGAAGATTGTGAAAATTACCTGTTACAAATTATTTACTTGACTAAGGGAGCCATGAGTTAAAATCAGATCATTGGATCTGTCAACAAGTTAACCATGGCTATTTGCAATCAAGCAATAATAGGTTTTAAAAAACTTACAAACAAGCTAAAACATATACTCATGCAACAAGGTTAGCTGGATAGTTGGATGTAGAATTTATTTAATTTTAAATAAATAATTTCGAAAAAATTAATTAAATAAAAAAAAAATTATTTTCGAAAATTAATATAATAAAATAATATTTAAAAATTTCGAAATTAATAAAAAAAATATTTCAAATTAAACCTACAATTTTGAAAAATTAGGTTTCAACCAACCTAAATATCATTTCGAAATTTGCTAACTACTTTTAAATATTTAATGTTATTTTATAAACAAAAATTAAATAAAAAATGAAAAAAGATAAATAAATATCTTTTTGAGATTTTAAATGTAATTTAAATAAATAAAATAACAAAATTTAAAAGTTAGCAAAAATATCTTACATCTATTTAAAATTACATGATTATAGTTATCTTATTTTAAATTTAAATAAGGTCAAATTATTTAAAAAAAAAATTAATTTAAAAAATTTAATATCTGACCTTAAATTTTAAAAAAAAGATAAGATATAATCAAATTTAAAAATAAGATAGATAATGTAATATCCAGTTTATATACATAAATTGGTATTTGGTATATTAAGTGTGATACAATTATATTGTTATTATTATTATTATTATTATTATTATTATTATTATTATTATTATTAATATTTTTATTGTTGTTGTTGTTGTGCGTGTGTGACTAGAAAAAAAAAAGATATATATATTAAATAGTGAGATAAATAAATAGTGAAGCATTAGATTAGTTAGCTTAAAATTTAAAATTTAATTTAAATCAGCATAATTTTATCTAATTAATTAGATTTTTATTTTTAAATTTAAACCTATTATACGATATGTTATATACGTATATACTCTAGAACCCTAGCAGCCAGATAGTATCGTATTCCTTTATTCTCACCATATCTCAATTTTTTTTTATCCTCTCTATTAAACCAAATCAATTATTTTAATCTTAAGAGCTTCGGGGTCAGCAATCAACCGATCATCGTTCCGTGTCTTCGAAATCTTCAGGTAAAATTCGTAGTTGTTTTTATTTTCGTTTTCAGAGAAATAGGCTTTCATAAAACTATCATATTTCTCTCCCCATAGGTCCGTTTTCAGTGATCTAGGTACCATTTGAAAGATAATTTAATGATCTATATTTTTTATGAAGAAACGCTTTCCTAATTCTGAATATTTTGATGTCAAAAAATTCATGTTTTACACTGACTGTCGATTTACAGTTTTTTTAAAATTTCTTTCCGATATTGCCTTAGTAAAAGGGTGATATCTCTCCCGATATCTATTATTTTACAGCAATTCTTATACTGTTAGAAAGATAATTCAATAATCCATATTTTCTTAGAAGAAACCTTTCCCTAGTTCGGAGTTCTTACCAGTCAAAAGTTAGGATCTTTACTCGGTTATGGTATTTCGTTTTAAGTTTCGTTTCAGAAAAAGTGTCTTCAGTAAAAATTCAATATCTCTCTCACTTTTGATCTATTTTAAAAGATCTTTATCTCGTTTTAAAGCTTAGAAAAATAGCTACATTTTTTATGAAGAAAGTATTGTCTAGATCGGGGTGTAACTATTTTCAAAACATTTATTTTTAGGCTGTATTCAGAAATCGGCGTGATCCAGAATTTTAAAGAAACTGTTTTGAGAAAACATGCATAACTCCTAGGTTATAGTTCCGATTTTTATGATCTTTATACCGTTAGAAAGGTCTTTCAATTAACTAAAAACTTTGTAAACAGTAGGACTTCTAATTCAAACGTTTTATAAGTCAAATTCTAGGCTAAAGTTGCTGTACAGTAAGAGTAATAAATATATTGAGTTTATCGGTGGACTAAGGGTTTCGTTAAATGTTATAGGGCCTAGAAGGTATCGTAGGAGTTAATTACAGCGGAGTTGAGGTAAGGAAAAATAATTATACTTTATACTTGCTTTTTATATGGTTTGAGTATCTAGTATGACTGCTTAAATAAATTGTATTGAAACTGTGAAATGTGATAGTTTCGGTGAAATATTAGTGTTTTGTCGATGGATTGTATATGGCTGTTTAATCATGTTCTAGGTACTTGGAAGTGGTTGGAAACCACACATGTATGGTGATGTGGTAAGTGAGGCAGTGTACGTAAGGGTGCACTGGTTATTGGTACTGCGTTCTGGTTAAGAACGTAAGACACTCCAGATTTGTATCGAAGCTGGAGTGTGAGTGTGTCAGTATTTGTGTGGCTGCCTCTATTTATACTTATGATTAGTTTGCTATATGTTTGATGTATATGTTTGTGCTATGATGTGTGAATGCTGGTACATAGTATTTTGTTTTTCCTTACTGGGCTTTGCAGCTCACCCCTTATTTACCCCCTATGTGCAGATAAGTAAGCCTGTAAGCTTTCGGTGACAAGTTGAGTCTGGGCAGCATGGGGTGTATCTCGTGTGATCATGTAACTGCGTGTGGTCTTGGCCATCTTCCGCTGAAAGTTTTTTTTTAATTTATTAAACTTATCGAGGATGTTGTCGTTTAAATTTTCTATTACTTTTCCCTAAGTGGTAATACTTTATTTTCAACTGGGTACCCATGTTTTGAAAATTGTTATTTTTTTAATAAAGGCAACATTAGTATCTTAACGCCAGTTTATTTATGGCATCTTATTTTACATAAGTAAGGGCGTTACAAATGGTATCAGAGCCTTGACCTAGCCAGAAGTGTGGTCGACGAGGACGTCGGACCCCGTAAGGGGGGGGTGATTGTGACAGTCAGTAGTCCCGTGATCCGTAAGGGGAAATACCGAGTAAGCTGTGCAATCCCACACCGCCTGGGGAAGGTCAAGTGGGATGATTCTGAGACTGTGTAGGTATGGGACTACACAGTTGAAGAGGGCTTAAATGGATTGATTGGTACTACCTATATCAACAAGGTGCATCTTGTTTTTCGGTAGCTCATCTCGAAAGAACTCCACAGTTAAGCGTGCTTGGCCTGGAGCAATTTCAGGATGGGTGACCTCCTGGGAAGTTTTCCCAGGAAGTGTGCGAGTGAGGACAAAGCATGCTGGAAACACTCGTGTTGGTCTGTAGGGTCAGTCATCGATCCAGGAAGCAGCCAAAGTGATGTACTTGTGTATAAGAGCCATTCATTCCGTGGGTGTAAGGGCCCAATGGAGGCTTGAAGCGGGGACGTTACAGATAATTAAGCAAAAAGATAGATATTTATTATTTTTCAAATTCAAATTACACTAATATCATGAATTAAATTTAAAAAATATTAATTAATTTAATTATGATAATTAGAATTGAATTAGGAATAGTAAATGTATAAATACAGAACTACACAAAAAATCGGAAGTTAAATCCATGAAATAGCATGAAAAAACGAAAAATTTGCGAACTGTACGGGCAATATGCAATGCATACTGCCCATGGGCGCGCATGGGGGGTGTTTGGGCGTGAAACCTCGGCGCAGGGGGAGGCTGCCTGATTTCCGCGCGCGCGAGTGGTGCAGTAACACCCCCCGATATTTTCGAAACTTCAAAAATTCATAACTAATTCAAATTAAATCGAAATTGAGTTCTATAAGAAGGTAAATTGCTTAATTTTTTCCATACTATCCAATAAAAATAATTCCAGAAACAGATATTCAATTATTTTTCACGAAAATTCACAAACATCAATCAATCATCAAATAACACTCAATACAACATGATACCATCCAAAACATCAAACAATCGTTTTAAAGTCCAAATTTCTTGCAAGCAAATCAATTACCATGGCTCTGAGGCCAGTTGTTGGAAATTATTTTACCAGGATCTTAGATCTACTCACAAGTATGTTTATTAACACCCTAAATATGAATTTTCTAAAACGCTGAAATAAACACATACAAAGTTTAGTAAACCTTACATTGGGTGCAGCGGAATAATATGACTCCTTCCGTTCAGATATCTAGCCCTTGATTCCTTTCTGTAGCAGAGCATTATCAATATCTGAACCTGGATCTCTTTCTCTGATTCTTTAGTGCTGAAACTCCTTCTTGCTGAAAGTCTTTCTTCACGATCTTCCTATGATTGAGGTATCACTTGCTGTGTGTGGGCACTACTCTAACACTAAGAATTTCGAAAGCTCAAGGAGGAAGAGAGAGAGGGAGTGGTCGGCCAAAGATAGGGAGAGACAGAGGCTCAGTTTTTTCTGAATGAAAAAGTAGAAAATTTAAGTGTGTATTTCCTGAAGCCTTCATTATCTATTTATAGCATTGCACTAGGGTTAGGTTTAAATTATTTGGCATTAAAATAATGAAAATATCAGAGGTAAAACCCTACAAAAGTGGCCGGCCCTATACAGTATGGATTTGGGCCTCACTTTTTGTAATTTTGCAGTTTTATCTTTTCTGCATCTGATTTTCTCAAAAACGCGAATATTCTAATTCAACCATTTAAATGCCAATTCTAACTATTTAATAACTATAAATAATTATTAAATAATATTGTCATTTATCATATTTATTAATTGAACCAAACAAAGTATCATAATTAACAAATGTGCCCCTAAAACTCTTTCTTTACAAGTTCGCCCTTACTTAGTGAAAAATTCACAAATAGACATAGTCTAATTTGAGAATTAGAATTGATTAATCAAAACCAATTATATGAGTCTTACAAGCAATATTATGTCAACTAGTGGGGGGACCATGGGTCTATATAACCGAGCTTCCAATAAGCAGATCAGGAATTTATAACCTAAATTCACTGACTTATTAATTCTTCGTTGAATCCACGCATAGAACTTAGAATTGCACTCTCAGTATATAGAATGCTCTATATGTTCCACCATATAGACACATCATTAGTTATCCATTGTTATAATCCTAATTTGATCAATGATCCTCTATATGAATGATCTACACTGTAAAGGGATTAGATTACCGTTACACCCTACAATGTATTTAATCCTTAAAACACTTAACCCTGTATAAATGATATTTCAGCTTATGTGAAATGAGATCTTCACCATTTATTTTTCGTTTGGTCAAGCTCGAAGGAGGTCATCCTTTACTTACTATTCGCCAGATAGAAGATATAGATTCCATGTTTATGTTAGCGCTCCCACTCAATTGCACTACCGTGTTCCCAAAATGTACGTATCACCCTGACCTAAAAGTAGGCTTAACTAACAAATCAAAGAACACGAATAGCCTCTAGAGATCGAGCCTAATCATAACAGGATTGAGATCATTTGATCTAGGATCAACTAGGCGATATTGACTTGAATAGATATTACGGTAAGTTTAATAAATCTAAGTCAAAGTTCAATATCGGTCCCTTCCGATGCATACTCCATGCATCCAACCTGAGCTTTACTTTAACCAATGCTCTGGAAAGAACATAGCATTTCTCCAAATGCAAGTAAACTCTGTTGTAGATTATCATATCAGTAAAGCCCCGTGTCTGATAAATCTAGGAAACTTTATTCACATAGTCATGTTTACTTTCCAATGTGTTGACAACACAATAAACAGGATCAAGTATGTGAAAAGGGTTTCAGATGAATTGATACATTATGTACATATAATCATGAAATAAATCATGTGAACCATGAAACATTAAATGTTATTTCTGATCTATATTAATAAGTAAATCTGATTATATTGAAATGAGTTTTATTTAGGGTATAAAACCCAACATTAACTACTTCAACTTTATTTGCAGGATTAATAGTTTGATTGGAAAATTAAATTACATAGATTAATAGGAGTTAAGAATGATTGTTGAGGGTAGAGAATGACCTTTAACTATTTATCACATATCGTTGTCTCACTTTAATTTATTTTTGTTTTTATTTATGCTAGTTTATTTAATCATCAAAATCTTTTTTGTTTTTTAATTCTTGTCACTAAGTTTTGAATAATAAATTGATAATAGTCCACGTGCACTACTACAAATATGAGCTTTAGAGGTAGTTTTTAAGCCTTTCAGCGTCAGTTTTGACAAAATTTTCTACTGACGTTGATCTAGCCGACGCTATAGGGTTGAAAATAACCGACATTAAAGTGTACCCTATGGCGTCAGTTATTATCAAATAACTGATGCCATATATGCACTATGGCGTCGGTTATATACAAATAACCGATGCTATATGCACATATAATCGACGTTAAAGGCTTAAAATATGACGCCAAATTCTTAATAATCTATTTATTTTTCAGTTAAAAACCTATTATAAATCTAGAAATTTAATTTATTTAAATTATATATTTATTAATTTATAATAAATATTTTTTAATTTTAATTAAATATTTATTTTTTGAGAGCTAAATTAAAAATTATTTAAATTAATTTTATGATGAGCCAATATAACAATTCAATTTTTGGATTGTAGGTCTTTTTTTCTCAACTGTAAAAGGAAGTAAAAATTTATATTAGTTTATATATATATTATTTGTTAATATAATAAATACGATAATTAATAATTAAAACTTATAGCTTTTTGATCGTGTATATAACGGTTAGAGTTTGCACGTGCGACGATATCAATCATGTATTTCAAAATATAAAAACCACATTCCTGGTATTTAGGTTGCCTTGAATAATTTACTAGTTGAATTCCTGACCACGCCTCAAGATACGTATTTTATGCCCTTATAATCTAGAAGTGTAAAGACCGCTTAGTTTAATTTAGAAATTAGCAGTCAATTATGATTTAATAATGAAATTATTTATAGATATTTAAATAATTATTTATGCTGTTATTTTAGAATTCAGAATGCATTTTTATGTCATATAGTGAGATTTTATATTTTTGCATTTCCGATGCCCGACAACATGGAACTCGGTGTTTGGCTCAATAGAATGACAACTTAGCATGTTAGTTTATTGGGATAGTTTATTAGACATTGAGAATGTCGGGATTGGTCGGGAATTTAGAATTTCTCAAAAATACCCTTTAGTACCCCTTTATGTTATTTTGTGTGGAGGGGCAAAATGACTTTGCCCCAATTATATTTTGTCCTTTAGTGGACTTATTAGTACTGTGTAATGTGTTTTGTCTTATGGTTGTGGCTGAAATAATAAGATTAAATGTTGCATTTCTTTCATTTTATTAAAAGTTAGAAAAATTGAGAAAAACCAAAGATAAAGAAAAATCATTTTCTCCCAAACTCTCTCTCTCTCTCTCTCTCTCTCTCTCTCTCTCTCTCTCTCTCTCTCTCTCTCTCTCTCTCTCTCTCTCTCTCTCTCTCTCTCTCTCTCTCTCTCTCTATTTTCGACCCTCTTTGAGCAGCAAGAAGCTGGACATTTCTCTTAGTTTCTCAAGCATTTTCAACCATTCTAAGTGTAATCCAAGTTGTTGGTAAGGTTCTTAATCTTGTCTTGATGTTTTCTTGAATTTTTTAAGGAAATTGGATAGGTTGCATGTGTAATTCTTGAGTTGTTGTTGCTGCTGTGATTAGGTGTTGTTTTCTAAAGTTTAATCATATCAAGTTGAGTAGATTAGAGCTGGTTATGATGCATATTAGTTGCTTTGATACAAGCTTGAAAATTTTTACTCAAAACTATGATTTTTAAAGTGAAATGGTAATTTTCGTTGCTGTAGTTGTTGCTATTGTTTAAGGTTATTTTCTGGGGTTTCATTATGATGAAACATGGTGATTTGAGCAGGTTGTAGTGCATGATTAGTGGATTCTAAGCAAGTTTGGAATTTTTGCTCAAAATTATGATTTTTATGGAAAATTGAGGAATTGGTTGCTGCAGAGATTGTTTGTGCGTGGGTTTTGATTTTTGCAGTTTTATTATGCATCATTGAGTAGTCTTAAGCCAGGTTTGAATGCATGTTGTGGAGTTTAACCAAGTTTGAGTTTTTAACTCAAAGCTTGGGCTTTAATGGTGGTTTTTGATTTTGTGTATGAAACTTGGTTTTCTTGCTTTGGAAATATTCGTTAGGGTCTAAATAGCAGGTCTAGAAGTTTTGGTGTGTTTTGGGATTGTTTTGAGCAAGTTATGAAATTTTGTTTATTTCCTGCTCAGAACCGGAATTCCGGTTGTGCAACCGGAATTCCGGATGGTGTTCCAGGATTCTTAGAACTCGAATTCCGGTTGCAAAACTGGTCTGCCGGTTGGGAGATTTTTGGGAACCATAGTTTTTCCCATTTTTATGTTGTTTATGGTATTGCCATGCTTTTTATTGATAGTAAAACTTCTAGTTTCTAGTTTAAGTCCCCGGGAAGTGATTTAGCGTATCACTTATCAATGTTGTGGTTGTTATAGTTTAGGAGCCTGTAAATCGCCGTGCATTTCGTTCCATTCAGGTTGACCGGCACACCTGAATTCGGAATTGAGGTAAGATTAGTATAATAGTATGCATATGTATTACATGTTTAGCGTGCATGTTAGGAAGCCTGTTAGATTACATTAAATATGTATGTTGGCTTCGTACTATCCAACTGTATCACATCGGTTAGGCTAGAGTATGACTAGCAGCTGGAGTATGACCAGTGTACCGAGTATAGGCTGATTCTAGGGTTGGTGGTACTGTACTGTTTAACCGTATCACATCGGTATGGCTAGAGTATGACTAGCAGCTGGAGTATGACCAGTGTACCGAGTATAGGCTGATACTGTAACACATCGGTAAGGCTAGAGTATGACTAGCAGCTGGAGTATGACTAGTGTACCGAGTATAGGCTGTTACTTTGTCAAAAGTACCATCGTACGAATGTTCGGGACTCAGTATCGTGTGGGACACGACAGTTAGGGTTGTGGTCAGGGGTATGGACGTCTGATCATAACTCGGGATTTATGTATGATTATGATTTATGCTTTTCTTACTGAGTCTGTCGACTCACAGTGCTATGTTTATGGGTAGGTAAGGGCAAGGCTAAGGCTGAGAAACCGTGAGGACAAGCCGATGAAGATTGTACATGTCGGGGCGGTTAGGCCTGGAGTGTACGATCCTCGGGACAACAGTACTTTTGTAGTTAGTCGGTGGGCAACAAGTATTTTGTAATAGACAGTATACTTTTTGTAAAGTATTTTGTAAATGGGATCCCAAAGTATTTTGTATGAAATATTATATAAGTTTAATTAAAAAGCAAAAATTTTAATTAATCACGATTTCTATAAATCTCGTTGATTAGCAACGAGCTGCACAGTACGTTTAAAAATCACGTAATACGCCTATGCTAGTTAGGGTGTTACAATTTGGTATCAGAGCCGCCAGGTGGTCTTTTGAAGATCGTCACGACATGTACAATCATCATCAGCAGTTAGCTCGTTCTACGGTTCAGTAAGCTTTTATTGCTTTAGTAGTTTATTTAATAATATGAAATAAGAAAAGCCTGATAGGAAGCATGTTAGTAGCCTGATAGTAGAATAGGCGCATGTTTTTCATTTCCAAATTAAGCGGCATTAGTAAGCTCTCGTTGATCATGACCTGATGTGCCAACTCTTGGTTTCGCAGGCTGTTCAGACTAGATGGACGCCAGGCGGAACACCAGGAGTCAAGGCAACTCAATCGGGTCAAATCAAGGTCAAGCAGCTCAGTTTCCCCCGAATGTTAGGGGCCGTGGTAGAGGTCCCAAAGGCAGGGCTCGTGGTCGGGTGATGTTAACCCGCCATAGGCTGCCCAAGCCAATCAGGAAGCCCAAAATTGGGAAACTAGGTTTGCTGAAATGCAAGCCAGAATAGAGGAGCAAGATAATGAGAATCAGAGATTGAGACAGCAGGGTGCTCCTGCAGTGCCTGTGCCAGAAGTTCCAGTGGCACCTGCCCCTGTTGTCCAGGCCGAGTCAATAGTAGCGGGGAATAGAATGGAACCCTTGTATGAAAGGTTCCGGAAGCAGGCACCTCAGGTTTTTCTGGGAGGTCCGGACGTCATGAAAGCCGAGCAGTGGCTAACGGTGATTGCAAAAATATTGAACTTTATGGGTGTCACCGGGAATGACAGGGTGGTGTGTGCCACCTTCCAGTTTCAAGAGGACGCATTAGTCTGGTGGGACATGGTGTCCCAGATACATGATGTCACCACTATGACCTGGGAAAGGTTCCAGGAGCTCTTCAACGCGAAGTACTATAATGAGGCCGTTAGAAGTGCCAAGAGGAAAGAGTTTTCCCACCTGACCCAGAAGGAAAATATGAGTGTGACAGAGTACACTACGCAGTTTGATCGGTTGGCGAGGTTGGCCTCGGGAATTGTGCCAACCGATTTCAGTAAGGAGGAAAAATATCTAGATGGACTTAATGTGAAGATCAAGCATGACCTAATGATCACTACATACGACAAGACCACCTATGCTGAGATGGTGGAAAAAGCACTGCGAGCTGAGGGCGCAGTTGGATGTATGTCGGAGTCAGTTAGGACTCCAGTGAGTGGCGGGGTCCTACCCCTCCTGCATCAGGTTTCAACAGGGGAGGTAGTGGTTCGGCCATGGACCAGAAGAGGAAAACATCCACTGCATCCGGTGGCTCGGGGCAGAACAAGAGGTTCCGTGGGAACCAGAGTAGAGGCAGTCGTCAAGGTTGTGCTGAGACCCATTTTTCTTACCCAGAGTGCCCCAGTTGTAAAAGGCACCATCTGGGTGAGTGCAGAGGTCAGGGATGCTTTCAGTGTGGCGTGCCCAGACATTACAAGAGGGATTCTCCCCAACTCTGAACAGAGGCACCAAGGGCTCCGGCGAGACCCACTCCAGCTAGGGTGTTCGCCATTACACAGGCTGATGCAGAAGCCAGCCCTTCAGTGGTAACATGTCAGCTTTCAGTTAACAACTCCTCTTACTCAGTATTGTTTGATTCTGGGGCCACACATTCTTATGTGGCAGCCAGAATCTTTAGTAAATTGGATAGACCGCATGATAGATATGAATCAGGGTTTGGAACCCTATTACCTGGGGGAGAGTTAGTTATCTCCCAAAAGGTGGATTCAGTCTATGCCGATCAGAATAGGCGGTAGAGAGTTAAGTGCTGACTTGATAGAAATGAGCCTAGTGGATTTCGATATTATTTTAAGAATGGATTTCCTATCTAAATACTCAGCCAGTATTGAATGCAAGAGAAAGATGGTGATCTTCCAACCGGAATGTGAAGAACCATTTGTATTTGTTGGCTCGGTTCGGGGATCTCGGGTTCCGGTGATTTCGGCCATGTCAGCTAGGGAGTTACTGCATGGCGGTTGTTTAGGGTTTTTGGCCGTGGTGATGGACACCACTCGGCCAGATACCACTCGGCAAGAGAACATCAAAGTAATTCGGGAATTTCTAGATGTTGTTCCCAAAGAACTTCCACGTTAACCACCTCAGCGGGAGATTGATTTTGTTATAGATTTGGCACCCGGAATGGAACCGGTTTCCAAGGCTCCGTATAGAATGGCTCCAGCTGAGCTTAAAGAATTAAAGATTCAGCTTCAAGGGTTACTTGACATAGGGTTTATCCGGCCTAGTGTGTCACCCTGGGGAGCTCCAGTTTTATTCGTCAAGAAGAAAGATGGAACTATGAGAATGTGCATCGACTATCGAGAGTTAAACAAGCTAACAAAGAAGAATAAATATCCACTACCTAAGATCGATGATCTTTTTGATCAACTTCAGGGGAAGACGGTCTTTTCCAAGATTGATCTCCGATCGGGTTATCATCAGTTGAAAATCCGAGAGGAAGACATTCCGAAGACGACTTTTCGTACTAGGTATGGACATTACGAATTCTTGGTTATGTCGTTTAGACTAACCAATGCTCCTGCAGCATTTATGGATTTGATGAATAGAGTATTCAAGGATTTTCTCAATATCTGTGTAATTGTGTTTATCGACGACATCCTTGTGTACTCTCAATCAGAGGAGGAGCATGAGTTACATCTTCAGATGGTTCTACAACGGCTTCGGGAACATAAGCTTTATGCCAAATTCAAGAAATGTGAATTTTGGCTATCTTAGGTGTCTTTCTTAGGGCACATTGTTAGCAAAGATGGGATCAAGGTGGATCCCGAGAAAATAGAATCCGTCAGGGATTGGCCAAGACCGAAGACAGTGACAGAAATTAGAAGCTTCTTGGGTTTAGCCGGTTATTATCGTCGGTTTGTGGAAGGGTTTTCTAAGATTTCAACACCCTTAACCGAACTTACGAAGAAGAATCAGCGGTTTGTGTGGTCAGACAAGTGCGAAGCTAGTTTTCAAGAGCTGAAACAGAGGTTGATTACAGCTCCAGTGCTAGCTTTGCCTTCAGACAAAGAGAAATTTGTAGTTTATTGCGATGCATCCAGACAGGGTCTGGGGTGTGTGCTGATGCAAGCCGATCGGGTTATCGCTTATGCCTCCCGTCAGTTAAAGGATTATGAACAGCGATACCCGACTCATGATCTAGAGTTGGCCGCGGTAGTTTTTGCATTGAAGATCTGGCGGCATTACCTTTGCGGAGAAAGGTGTGAAATCTATACCGACCATAAAAGTCTCAAATATTTCTTTACTCAGAAAGATTTGAATATGAGACAGAGACGTTGGTTGGAATTGGTGAAAGATTACGACTGTGAGATTCTCTATCACCCTCGGAAGGCCAATGTAGTGGCCGATGCCCTGAGCAGGAAGGGTCCCGGACAGGTAGCTAGTATGATTCAGATCTCACCTCAGTTAGCAGAAGACATGGTTAGATCCAGCATTGAGTTTGTGGTAGGCCAGCTTCACAACTTGACGCTGCAATCTGATCTGTTGGAAAGAATTAAAGCCGCTCAGATGACTGAGCCCGAGTTAGTAAAAATCAGAGACGAGGTTTTGGCTGGCCAAGCCAGGGATTTTTCAGTGTCAGACAACAGGATGCTTCTGTATAAAGCTAGGGTTTGTGTCTCGGGTAGTGTGGAACTCAGGAATGAGATCTTTGAAGAGGCTCATTCTACCCCTTATTCCCTGCATCCCGGCACCACCAAGATGTACCACGATCTTAAATCGTACTTCTGGTGGAGCGGTATGAACAAGAATTTGGTAGAATTCGTATCGAGGTGCCTAACCTGTCAGCAGATTAAGGCTGAACATCAGAGACCAGCAGGGTTGTTGCAACCTTTAACCCTACCTGAATGGAAGTGGGAGGATATCACGATGTATTTCGTGGTTGGGTTACTTAGAACCACGGGTTTTTTCGATTCCATCTGGGTTGTAGTGGATCGATTCACGAAGTCTGCTCACTTTTTGCCTGTTAGAACAACCTATTCAGTAGACCAATTGGCAGAATTGTACGTTAAAGAGATAGTAAAACTTCACGGGGTACCGAAGTCTATAGTTTCGGATAGGGATCCGAAGTTCACCTCCAAGTTTTGGCAGAGTTTGCAACGAGCAATGGGTACAAAACTGAAATTCAGTACAGCATTCCATCCTCAGACAGATGGGCATTCCGAAAGGACAATTCAGATATTGGAGGACATGTTACGAGCCTGTGTTATGGATTTTGAAGGCTCTTGGAGTAAATATCTACCGTTGATAGAATTTTCTTATAACAACAGTTATCAGAGTACGATAGGGATGGCTCCCTATGAGTTGTTATACGGTAGGAAATGTAGGTCTCCCATCCACTGGGATGAGATAGGGGAGAGAAAGTACCTAGGTCCGGAATCAGTGCAGCGGACCAATGAGGCAATTGAGAAAATTAAAGCTAGAATGCTTGCCTCACAGAGTAGACAGAAAAGTTATGCAGATCCGAAATGCAGAGATGTTGAGTTCCAAGTAGGGGACCATGTGTTTTTACGAGTATCTTCAATGAAAGGGATCAAACGTTTCGGGAAAAGAGGCAAGTTATGCCCTAGGTTTACAAGACCTTTCGAGATTCTCGAAAAGGTTGGTCAAGTGGCATACCGGTTAGCGTTGCCTCCAGCTCTTTCTGCAGTTCACAACGTATTCCATGTCTCTATGTTGAGAAAATACATTTCAGATCCTTCTCATATACTCAGTTAAGAGAGTCTTGAACTGTAGCCAGATATGACATACGAAGAACAGCCAGTGCAGATCCTGGATAAAAAGGATAAAGTCCTTCGGAATAAGACCATAGCATTGGTCAAGGTACTCTGGAGAAACAGCAAGGTGGAAGAAGCCACCTGGGAGCTAGAGTCAGATATGATAGCTCAATATCCAAAGTTGTTCAGGCTAGATTTCGGGGACGAAATCCTTTTAAGGGGGGGATAGTTGTAAAGACCGCTTAGTTTAATTTGGAAATTAGCAGTTAATTATGATTTAATTATGAAATTATTTATAGATATTTAAATAATTATTTATGCTGTTATTTTAGAATTCAGAATGCATTTTTATGTCATATAGTGAGATTTTATATTTTTGCATTTCCAGTGCCCGGCAACATGGAACTCGGTGTTTGGCTCAATAGAATCACAACTTAGCATGTTAGTTTATTGGGACAGTTTATTAGACATTGGGAATGTCGGGATTGGTCGGGAATTTAGAATTTCTCAAAAATACCCTTTAGTATTCCTTAATGTTATTTTGTGTGGAGGGGCAAAAATTGTCATTTTGTCCCAATTATGTTTTGTCCTTTAGTGGACTTATTAGTATTGTGTAATGTGTTTTGTCTTATGGTTGTGGTTGAAATAATAAGATTCAATGTTGCATTTCTTTCATTTTATTAAAAGTTAGAAAAATTGAGAAAAACCAAAGATAAAGAAAAATAATTTTCTCCCAAACTCTCTCTCTCTCTCTCTCTCTCTCTATTTTCGGCCCTCTTTGAGCAGCAAGAAGCTGGACATTTCTCTTAGTTTCTCAAGCATTTTCAACCATTCTAAGTGTAATCCAAGTTTTTGGTAAGGTTCTTGATCATGTCTTGATGTTTTCTTGAATTTTTTAAGGAAATTGGATAGGTTGCATGTGTAGTTCTTGAGTTGTTGTTGCTGCTGTGATTAGGTGTTGTTTTCTAAATTTCAATCATATTAATTTGAGTAGATTAGAGCTGGTTATGATGCATGTTAGTTGCTTTGATTCAAGCTTGAAAATTTTTACTCAAAACTATGATTTTTAAAGTGAAATGGTGATTTTCGTTGCTGTAGTTGTTCCTATTGTTTAAGGTTGTTTTCTGGGGTTTCATTATGATGAAACATGGTGATTTGAGCAGGTTGTAGTGCATGATTAGTGGATTCTAAGCAAGTTTGGAATTTTTGCTCAAAATTATGATTTTTATGGAAAATTGAGGAATTGGTTGCTGCAGAGATTGTTTGTGCGTGAGTTTGATTTCTGCAGTTTTATTATGCATGATTGAGTAGTTTTAAGCCAGGTTTGAATGCATGTTGTGGAGTTTAACCAAGTTTGAGTTTTGAACTCAAAGCTTGGGCTTTAATGGTAGTTTTTGATTTTGTGCATGAAACTTGGTTTTCTTGCTTTAGAAATGTTCTTTAGGGTCTAAATAGCAGGTCTGGAAGTTTTAGTGTGTTTTGGGATTGTTTTGAGCAAGTTATGACATTTTGTTTATTTCCTGCTCAGAACCGGAATTCCAGTTGTGCAACCAGAATTCCGGATGGTGTTCTAGGATTCCCAGAACCGGAATTCCGGTTGCAGAACCGGTCTGCCGGTTGGGGGATTTTTGGGAACCCTTGTTTTTCCCAGTTTTATGTTGTTTAGGGTATTGCCATGCTTTTTATCGATAGGGAAACTTCTAGTTTCTAGTTTAAGTCCCCGGGAAGTTATTTAGCGTATCACTTATCAGTGTTGTGGTTGTTATGGTTTAGGAGCCTGTAAATCATCGTGCAGCTCGTTCCACTCAGGTTGACCGGCACACCTAAATTCGGAATCGAGGTAAGATTAGTATAATAGTATGCATATGTATTACATGTTTAGCGTGCATGTTAGGAAGCCTGTTAGATTACATTACATATGTATGTTGGCTTCGTACCATCCAACTGTATCACATCGGTTAGGCTAGAGTATGACTAGCAGCTGGAGTATGACCAGTGTACCGAGTATAGGCTGATTCTAGGGTTGGTGGTACTGTACTATTTGACCGTATCACATCGGTAAGCCTAGAGTATGATTAGCAGCTGGAGTATGACCAGTGTACCGAGTATAGGCTGATACTGTAACACATCGGTAAGGCTAGAGTATGACTAGCAGCTGGAGTATGACTAGTGTACCGAGTATAGGCTGTTACTTTGTCAAAAGTACCGTTGTAGGAACGTTCGGGAATCAGTATCGTGTGAGACACAACAGTTAGGGTTGTTGTCAGGGGTATGGGCATCTGATCATAGCCCAGGATTTATGTATGATTATGATTTATGCTTTTCTTACTGAGTCTGTCGACTCACAGTGCTATGCTTATGTGTAGGTAAGGGCAAGGCCAAGGCCAAGGCTGAGGAACCGTGAGGACAAGCCGATGAAGATTGTACATGTCGGGGCGGTTAAGCCTGGAGCGTACGATCCTCGGGACAACAGTGCTTCTGTAGTTAGTCGTTGGGCAACAAGTATTTTGTAATAGACAGTAAACTTTTTGTAAAGTATTTTGTAAATGGGATCCCAAAGTATTTTGTATGAAATATTATATAAATTTAATTAAAAAGCAAAAATTTTAATTAATCACGATTTCCGTAAACCTCGTTGATTAGCAACGAGCTGCACAATACGTTTAAAAATCACGTAATACGCCTATGCTAGTTAGGGTGTTACAAGTAGGCTCTATTTTAAAAATTATATTAACATTTTAATTCATTAACATAAATATATATGGGTGGATATTACCCATTCATGGGTAATATTATGAAAATTTGAATTTCTATGCTTAGTTTTTCTATCTAATTAAAAAAAAAAAAAATCTCATTTTTACATTATATGAGTTGGGATTGTTCCATTGGCTGAAAAAAATTAAAAAGTAATTGAGTTTGACTTAATTATTTTGTATATAAGTATATATATTTTTGATATAATGTAAAAAAAATGATATTTTTTGATATTTTCTTAATTAAGTAGCTAAATTAAGCATAAAATTTAAATTTCTCTTCTAGTATTCGTAATTGGATCAAAATCTAATAGTTTAATATTTTTAAAATTAATATTTATAGTTAAATTGTTTAGTAACCGTCAATGGGTAATACCCATTGAGAAGTGTTCTAATATATATATATCTTAGTTAATTAATAAATTTGTGACCATCAAGTGTAATTAAATTATTACCTTTCCATCAAGATAATGAAAAATCATTTCATTTTCTAGATGGAACTTTAGGCGGTTCTCGAAAAAAGATGGCGAAAAAAATAATTCCTAGAGTTAAGACTAAAAGGAATGTATAAACCAATGCTTCCATAGATTCGATTTCGTCTCTTCCTCTTTATTTATGTATTTTGTATTATCTTGAGTCTGTAATCAAGTCTACAAAAGAAGAAGAACAACAGTGCTACTTTCGGAAGATGGTTCTACAAGCTTTCGGGAAATAACTTTTCAAGACTTACCTCGGGAGGAAGCAAACACTCTTCAAGGAGATGGAAGAGAGTTTGAGAACTTCAAGTTTCACCAAGACTCAGTTAGAAAGTAGAATACATCAAGCTTGCGGCATACACTTAGAGGGAGTCTATTTATGTATAAGCCAATTACTTTGTATTTTTGAGATCTATCTAATGAATCTTATATCTTGGCGTGGCCCCGTGGACTAGTGCCAATCTATAAGGATTGTTGATACCACATACAAAAATCTTGTGTGTTTTTATTTTTCCACTACAATAAAATAGACTTTTAGTGTCGGTTCGAATGACGTTTATTTTAAAACCTGACGCTAAAGACCACCCCAAATCTTTGGTCTCGATTTAAAACTGACACCCATAATGACTTTTAGTGTCGGTTAGTAGACTAACACTAAAATTATAACTGAGACTAAAAAACTTTAAAAAAAAATATATGCATACATATTGAGCATAAGTGTCAGTTTATAACCGAGACTAAAAGATCTTTTGGTCTCCGTTATAAACTGACACTTACAATGCATTAATTTAAAACAAAAAAGCCCAACTAAAAAAGCTCATTTCAAAACCCTATGCTAATAATAAAAAACCAAAATTAAAAACCCTACCCACATCTCACATCTCAAAACTACTCTCTCTCTCTCTCTCTCTCTCTCTCTCTCTCTCTCTCTCTCTCTCTCTCTCTCCACCGTCCTTCTCTCTCTCTCTCTTCCCCTTCTTCTCTCGCTCACCAGATCAATCTTCTCCTTCTTCTTCATTCGTGCGACTCCAAGTGAAGGCCAGAGGTAATCCCAAAAAACCCAACCCCAAAACCCCTTCTTCTTCGTGTGGCGCCCAGATTGAAACCTCAGGCGAGCCGGCCTCTCTCTCTCTCTCTCTCTCTCTCTCTCTCTCTCTCTCTCTCTCTCTCTCTCTCTCTCTCTCGTTCCTCTATTCTTCATGCCGTTTAGGAGCTCAGGCGAGCCACTCTAAAAAACCACGACCCGAGAACCCCAGAGCCCATCTCTCTCTCTCTCTCTCTCTCTCTCTCTCTCTCTCTCTCTCTCTCTCTCTCTCTCTCTCTCTCTCTCTCTCTCTCTCTCTCGTTCCTCTATTCTTCATGCCGTTTAGGAGCTCAGGCGAGCCACTCCAAAAAACCACGACCCGAGAACCCCAGAGCCCATCTCTCTTCCTTTCCATTCTATCTCGGCGCAACCACGGCCAAGGCCACGATGGCCGTGCACTATCATCGGTGGTCCAAGCGGATCCAAAAAACCATCAGCAAGAACCCATATCCAAGATTTGTTTGTATATTTTCGGTGTAATTTTTAGTTCAAATTTTGTTGATTTTGTTTGATAATTTTTGTATTTAGCAATTATATTTTTGGGATGTTTTTGTCTATTGAGTTTAATGTATGTATCTTTTATTTTGTACACTGACTGTAAAATTGATAAATTATTATGAAAATTGTATATTTTTTTATGTGTTTTAACAGGTTGTTGAAAATGGGAAATGTTCATTTTAAAGTTGTTATAATGCCATAATTTTTATGTTAAGTTTGATAGGTTTAGTAATTTTGAAATTACTAAATTTTATTTTTAACAATTATTTTTTTTTATTCTAAAATATTCATTTAATCTCGCTTTTAAACCGACACTAAAGGAAAAAAAAATATTTATTCATATTTTAAGTGTCTGTTTTAAAATGACACCAAAACTTATTTAACTCAGTTTATAACAGACGCTTAAAATCTGATTTTTTGTGACTGTGGAATAGGTGTCAGTTCTATAAACTAACACTAAAGGTATAAGTGTCCGTTTAAAACTTACACCAAAAGTGCAGTTTGTAGTAGTGCTTGCACTGTTTGTTTTCTTATTTTATTTTACAATTATAGAGTTGTGTTTTATAACTGTTTCAATACAATATTTATTATTTTTCATATAATTATAAATCATTAATTAGATAATAAATTGGTAATATTAAAATATTGAATTTCAACAATCGTATTTCAAAAAAAAAAATTGTGACTAAATAAAGTCTGTGGTTAAAAATTTTAGTCACAATAATAAAAATAATTTTGTACTGGAACTTTTGGTTAGGACATTTTTTTTTTCAAGTTTTGTTGTGAGTAAAATTAATTTTTTTGTTGAGATAATTAATGACACAAGTGCAGGTATATAATCCCTTAATATGTTCCTTTGAAGACAAATTGTTTAATATATAAGTCTTTAAACATGGACAAAGACAAATTTTACTCTACTTTTTCAAATAGATCAGTACTGGTGGGATGGAAAAAATATTGAATTGTTGGAGCCATTAAAAATATAATGATGAAATTCAACATTATATGAATTATATATAGTATCACTTCTTTTATAAATATTCTCATTATAATAATTACATGTATGAATTGTTCGATTGGTTTCGCAAAAGTATGTTAAACCAATGAAAGAAAAACAAGAAAACGCAACGCAACTTTCTTCACATATATTGACGAGAGAGAGATCGATGCCATTGTGATAGTGCATTTATGCGTTCCAATAAAAATAAATAAAACATGTATATAATGTAACCCAAAATTGACTACTCACGAAATCAAATTGTACAAAATCTAGGCAAGTAGCTAGACATCATCATCAAACATGCAGAGCATATAATATTATTTAATTTGTTTTGCAAAAAGTGAACGTTAAATTTCGAACCCATTTGCTTGTTTTGATATGCTCAGCCTTTGGTTTTTTGTATTCACTACTAAGATGATATAAACAAATAAAATAAAGTAAAAATAAACTAATAGAGACAGCCTTTATTAATTGTTTTGTCACACCCAAAACTTTTTGCGACATTAAATTTAAGTGGTAGCTCAACATGTCATGGCATGCGTTAATGTTTCAAAAGAACCATTTTGGTACTCTTAAGATCAATATTATATTCTCTAGATGACCTATATTATGATAAATAATTTTATATATGTGGCGGTAGAGGTAGCTTGATCCTAAACCATTCAATAACTATTTAAGTAAAATAAAATAAAACCCATCAATCTCTGCCAACTAGCACTCCACCGTATATATGTCGGAGAGATCAGTTTCTTGCAAGAACAAGGATATATTTCACATTCCAACCATAGAAAAGGAATATAGGTATATATTGAGGAAAGTTTCACTTCATTAAAATTTATAAAATTAATAAAAATAAAATTTACATTTATATATATATAAAAGTTATATATATATATACCTACATACATATGGTATCATAATAATTTCATTATTAACGTATCGGGATTGAATTATTATATTTTGCTTATTCTTTTTTCTTTCATAAAAGAAATATTTTGCATATATATAAATATGTATATATTCGACATATGGAATTTATTCGGTATTATATGTATAAAGTACTATATCCCTTCCTTAAATTGTCTTGTGAAATTTTGAGCATATTATTAATAATTATGATCGGTGATTAATTAAAATTATTCCTACATAAACTTACATAATTATTAATTAACTAGTGAGTTGTACTCTCTAGAAGTTTGTAGCCACCGCTTGATTTTTTTGCCTGACTAGGGCTCGCAGGCCGTTTCTAGCCATACAGTGCCTCTAGCTAGCTAGTCAGGTCTTTTTTATTTTCAATCTATTTTCAATTTCACCGAGGTTATTGCTATCCTTTTTCTAAGTGTTCTTTTCTTCTCGGTCGATCTTCTTTCTTTAGAGGTGTGTCTCGAAAATTTAAGACACTGAATCAAATCTTCACTATAGTGTCAATCATCGTGTAGTGTGTTATTTTTATTTTCTATATATGTTTTATTTTTTATGTTTCTTTTTATTTTCAATATAATAGAGTTGCTACACCACATTGTTATGGTAGTATAGGACTTTATTCATTCATGCATGCATGAGATTTTTTGTCTTGTTTCTTTTTGATATATTAGGGGAATGTCAATTGGTTTAAAGTATAATTGTGTTGCTACCATGACTATTTTTGTCCATGTTCAAATTTGGGGAATTCTTTAATTTTTATTGGTCTCATGGTTTATGGTGCGATTATTTATTAGGAGTTATCTCTATGGTTGGTAGGTTGGTTATTTACTTTTAATCTAGATTGAATAATAGGGTTGTTATTATCCAATTTTTGTTAGAAGATCTTTGGCGAATAGTCATTAATAGATGTGATTTGTCCGATGTTTATTTGTATTATAAATCTAGCATTCTTCGCGCTTTGGTTGATGCTTCAACACTCTAGCAAGTAGCAGCCTATTTGTATTTTACTTGAAGATATTATTACCGTTTTGATTCTTATATAATTTTGTAAATAATATGGTGTTCTTATTATCTAATCTTATTGATTCTGCTAATATATTATCATGTTATTTTAGATAATAATGTGATTTGCCTATTAATGAAAATTTTCATTTTTTTCAAAACCAATAAAATTAAATAACTAGTGAGCTGTTTGTTAACTTTGATCAGCATTCAGAAATATATGTATGCATGCATGTGTGCGAATACATGCACGTTACTTAAAATAAGCAAGCACCGGCCACCACTTACGTGTATCAATGATCGATCAACATATATATATATATATATATAATAAACCGAAAATTAAATCAATACCAATTAGTTTAAAAAATTAATCAGAAATCTTATTTGCTAAGATATATGTATATATATATGTGGGTGGAACCTCATTCGTTATTCTATACAGTAGAACAAGATGATGATGATTATATATAGTTTATAACATTATACTACAAGATGAAACCTGGTGAAAGTAACCTTACATTTTTATGCACTAACCAAAAAAAAACATACAATATATATATACACATATATGTCACCCTTTCGATCGGAATCCACAGCATATTATTACAGAATCGTATACACCCACCCACCTACTCATCAAATCCTCTCAATAATAAAAATAAAACAGAAAAAAATAATTCACTAAGGGAACAAATTAATTAATATTATGCCTTAAGCCTCACTCCATCTACACATACATAATATATAGTATTATAAATACCCAACTTCATACACCACAACATATGATATACAGTACAGCCAAAAAAAACACTACTCATCAAAGGAATAATATAGAAATAAAATGATAGGGTGGGTAGATGTTTACAAGGTGGTGGAAGCCATGGTTCCATTATACGTGGCCTTAATATTAGGTTATGGGTCAGTAAAATGGTGGAAAATTTTCAGTCCTGAGCAGTGTGATGCTATCAACCAATTCGTTTGTTTCTTCACTCTTCCACTCTTCACGTTCGAATTCACAGCCCACGTGGACCCTTTCGAGTGGAACTATAGGTTTATTGGGGCTGACGTTTTATCAAAGGCGATCACTGTGGCTTTGTTAGGTTTTTGGGCCAAGTGGAGTAGTAAAGGGAGTTATGGTTGGTCCATAACAAGCTTCTCACTTTGTAGTTTGACTAATTCTCTTGTCGTTGGAGTGCCTTTAGTGAAAGCCATGTATGGTCGTATGGGCATTGATCTTGTCGTTCAGTCTTCTGTCGTACAAGCCATTATTTGGCTCACTATTCTTTTGTTGGTGTTGGAGATTCGTCGTACGGGCATGGGTATTTCATCAAACGACAACAAAGTAGTTGTCGTTGGTGATTTGAGTAATAATAATAATAATAATAAGGATTTGGAAGGAAATAACGACGATGAAGATGCTGGTAGTGATGATCAACGGTCGTACTGGTTTTTCATGAAGGGTGTGTGGCTTAAATTGGCTTCCAATCCTAATTCATATGCTGTTTATATTGGCCTCTTTTGGGCTCTCATCGCCAACAGGTACGTTATTTATTTATTTATTTATTTTTTCAACATTATTCAATATTGCTTTATGGGTGTATATATATTTGGTACCTATATTTTATCTAAATATAGGTTTAGTACCTTGTATTTTCAATAATAATTATTTTGTAGTGTTTTTATAAAATCATACATATTCGGTACCCTAAACTCAAAATTTTTTAATAAAATTTTATCAATACAATCAAATTATCTTCAATTTTATAAATTCTAAATTTAAATTTAATTATTTGATTACATGTAATTGAGAACTATTTGGTCAAATTAATAAAATTATATTAATAATATTTTACTTTAAAGTACTAAATATGTACAATTTCAAAATATAAGATACTAAATAATATTATTATTAAAAATACCAGATGCCAAATATGTTTTTCGTGCAAAGAAAGAGTACTAAATGAGTATATATTTCCTTATTTTATAAGGATTATTATAATTGAGTAATATAATGTTTTAGAAAAACTAAACTTAAACCTGTGATTTCAACAAATTATTTTTATTGAAAATGGGTTCTAAAAGTAAGTTGTGAATGTGTATTATATTTGTGAGTGATATATGTGTGCACATATCATTCTCTGTGATGTTTTAAGAGAATATATGTAAAATTATATATATTTATTTGATATAGTGAAACGAGATATTTTTTTGATTTTTCTTAATTAAGTAGCTTATAAATTAAGCATAAAATTTAAATTTATATCGAAAACTAATAGTTTAAAATTTTTAATTTAATATATAGTTAAATTTTTGGTAAGTACCTATTCTCAAAAAAAAAAAAAAAAAAAAATTTGGTAAGTACCATACATTGGTAAAATATCCATTGAAAAGTATTTTATATATTTATATATATATATTGAAAAATTTTACAATGCAATCTCTAAAAAGAGTGCATATATAGATGTACCTTTATGTGTTTCAGGTAGAATTTTATAGGATAATTTTGTTTTATGTTCATGTATATTGTACATATTTAAGAAGGTGAATCAATGTACTTTCTATCAGTTTCGACATTCAAAAAAAAATTAGTCTATATTTTTTCATATTCGTGTACATTTCAGTTATTTAAGACATACATTCTATAAAATTTTGAGAAATTTAAAATAATTTATAACATAAAAAGTGTTCAAACATTCTATTTCATATGCATACCTATAAAATAAAAAAATCACGCGTACAATAAATTGTTTGAACTATGTTTTCAATATGTTAAAATTTTTTTAGTTTTTCAAAATTTTGCAAGATATCTTAAATGACTACAACGTATTGGACTATGTAAACAAATTGAACTAAAAAATTATCTTGAATACCGAAATAAATAAGAATGCATCAGTCTACCACTTTTAAAAGGGTACATTATAGAATCCTATAACTTTTATCTAATTACCAAAATCTTATTTTGTGTATTTTTATGGAATGTCGGTGGCAAAACTATACTTAAATAGTTTATTTTGTAATACTAATTAACTTCGTATGTAAAATATTTTAGTGACAAAACTTCATGCTCTTAGAAATTCGTTGCAATTTTCTCCCTGTTTAATTACTATCAATTAATAGTAAATAACATGTCAACATTATGTTAGTCCAAAATAATTTTAAATATGTTACTATAAAAATTTATTAAAATACAATTATAAATCATTAAAGTAAACTACCTACAAGAAAAACATTAAATTTTCTAATTTTTTTAACTGAATATAATTTTTAACCTAATTTCAATTTCAAGGTGTTATCCTAAAAGTGGGTGCACAAATGCACCCTTTTTGTGTTATCAATAATTGGATGGTTGTAATTGCAATTATCATATAATAATATATATCTTAATTATTTAAGATAATATTAAAATTGGTAAGGAATTCAAAATAATTTATAATATAAAAAGTAGAATTTAAACAGACTACATATCTTTTCAGAAAGAAAAAACAAACTACATGTATAAGTAAAAATAGCATGCGTGCAACAAACTGTTTGAATATTATTTTTGACACATAAATTATTTTGTTCTCTAATATCCCCTCAAAATGATAACTATTTTTGTTCACCAATCTTGAATCACCTTATGGGGTTCCATCTCAAAACCAATTGGTTATGAGTGGAGTAGCACATGTTCTTATATATAGCTTAATATTTTTACATTTAATCCATGTGGGATAAAATTCTCCAATAGTACACTATCTTAAAAAAATTGATATTATATTAAATATCCAAATAACAAAAACACTAATTACTGGAGCATTTGGTATGAGATTTAGACTTGATAGGGATGAGAATATAAAATTTAAATTATATTTGAATGACAAGGGGTTTGTATTTCCAAGTTAGTCTCACTTTTTAAATTAAAATGATGGCAATGTTAATCCCCTCAAATGCATGAGTTTCATATTCCCTCCAAGTCTACTCCCTCCAACTTTACTCTCTTCAACTCAAACTCACATAACAAGCACCCTATTAGGTGGCGTTTAATTGAAATGAATCAAAACATAACTAGAATAAAAATGACATTTCGATACTTTAAAATAAGATCAAAAAAATAAATAGAATAAAAATAATTTCATTTCCATTCTATTCTATTTTATTTTCTCCAACTAAACGTCACTTAAAGGGTATATTACATACATGCAGAGAGCACTATAAAGTATTCCTAATTTTTATTCTTAAAATTCAAATTGAAATAAAGTAATGCAAGTATAAATTTTAAAACTTTCATTTTAATATTTAATTTAATACTTTGTCGAGTATCTTAACTATTGTTTGAGTAAGGGTAAATACCATTTTGGACCTTCTGTTTTACAAAAGTTACCAATTGAACCCCGTATTTTGTTAAATGACAAAATGGACCCTGTATTTTTTAAAATAGTACAAATAGGACCCTAAATTGATTTTTTTGTCAAAATAAAGTTTAATTATAATCCAATCTAAAAGTGCTATGACAAAACTATTTACATTTTTTGTATCTGTTCGTATTAAGCATTATCTTCAAGTTGGTTGTATTAAAACAAAAGTTGTCAAAAATTAAGCTCAGGGTCCTATTTTTACTATTTTAGAAAATACAGGGTCCATTTTATCATTTAACAAAACACAGGACCTAATCTGTAACTTTTACAAAATACAAGGTCCAAAATGGTACCCGTTTGAGTAATGTACCAATTTAGTCAAACTTAAAACTTGACTTAACTTTCTTAATTGAATTATCGTATCGGTTGAACACAAGATTTGATAAATTATTGTAAAAAGTTCGTGAAAAATATTATGTGTTATTTCCACAGTAATAATTTTAGACAAAATTATATTATATATTCACTTTCTTTTATTTGTTTTAATTTTTAATTATTTTAGTTTTCATATTTTTTTTAAATATACCCATTTTATAGATGATGTCTCTATTAGATCCCATAGATTAATATAATGTAGCGTATATTGGACAACTCACTTAAAAAAGTGAGTACATTTTAATAAAAAACATAATATTAGAGTATTTTTAAATAATGGATAAAAAAAAATATTTTTCAAATAAGACTTAAAACGTAAAATGTCATAGGAAGCATAGGAATTTGAAAAAAAAAAAAACTATTTTTAGAAAAATATTACATTTTAGCAAAACAGTCTTTGGACAATTTTGGTGGACAATTGCTTTTATTTTATTTATAATTATTTGAGTGAAAGCGTAGCTCTATAAATATACCATGTGTTACTATTTGAGCGAGTATTTGGGTAGCGTTTGGCTGAAAGTAATGAAATAGAATGGAATGAAAGGAATCAATTTTTATTTCATTTTTTTGTTTGGTTATATTTTAAAGTATTAGAATGTGGAATGCAACTTTTTCTACTATTTTAGTGGAATGATTATTTCATTTTAAAGAAGAAGGAAAGACCATTCCAATATATGAAAAGAAAAAATTTAATAATTTTTTTATACATTTTAAATTTTATTTCATTCTATTTCTATTCCTATTCACATTCCTATATTGGTCATTAAATATATAGAACTCTATATTGAACTATACCATGTGCTTGCGTGTAATACATTTTTTAAAAGTTTTTGTTTTGACGCGCGCGCGTAGGTGGCATATTGAGATGCCAGGCATCTTCGACGGTTCAATTTTGATCATGTCGAAAGCTGGGACAGGCACTGCTATGTTTAGCATGGGTATGTATGTACTATGTATATATATATAATCTAATAAGTTATACATAAAACAATTGATGAGAAAATTATACATATACATATATATTACATAATGAATAATTATTAATTTTTGCAGGGATTTTCATGGCGATGCAAGAAAAGATAATTGGGTGTGGGGCTCGGCTAACTGTGATTGGCATGGTGTTGAGGTTTATAGCAGGACCAGCAGCTATGGCTATTGGATCCATTGCTGCCGGTTTGCATGGCGATGTTCTTCGCGTAGCTATTATTCAGGTACTTCTTTTCAACCATATAATAAATTACTTACCAAAGGATCAATCCATATGGAGTTTATATTATTTATCACTTTGGCACACAGTCAAATAACTGATGTAATTCTAAAAATGTGTTGTAATGCTATATTTTTAGGTTTCTGCAAAAATGTAAAAGACTCTTTTTTATAATATTGTGCTAAAAGTTAGATGAAATTTGGAAAAACATATAATATTGTCCAATTTTACATATAACAATTAATACATTATTACTATTATTTTTTAAAAACTATATTTAATTTAGTATTAAGGATTATATAGTATTTACAATATATATTATCATTTAGTGACTATTATTGTGATGCAGTCAGCGTTGCCGCAATCGATTACATCTTTTATATATGCCAAAGAGTACGGATTGCATGCCGATGTGCTTAGCACAGCGTAAGAATATCTTTCATATATACATAATAATATTCATTGTCTTACACTATATATATTTATTTATGTATATGTAACTAACGGTGTATAAAATATTCATCTTGCTTTTCTCTAAAGAATAATATTTCATTTTCATGTTATTACTTAATAAATTAAAAGTATGATATTATAAAATATTTAATTCAATTTATCTTGATATTGTTCACTTGTTTATTGCAGGGTTATCTTTGGAATGATCTTGTCTCTTCCGGTGCTAATCGCTTATTATGCACTTTTAGATTTATACATTAACTGACCCCTTTTTTAAACACCTTATTAATTTGTGTTGACATGAATTTGTAATGTATTATGTATTCATTATAATTGGCCCATATGTTGTTTATCTACGTAACATAGTCAACTTATATTAATTAACTTATAATAAAGATATATAGAATGAAAATTTCTTAATGGTGCTTTGAGGCGGTTGTTATTAGTGTGATTTGCTAGTGTAATTTCATATGGAATCTCGCGTATTTTATTTTGAAAATTGTTGACCATGAATTTGGCAATAAAATATATGTTGTTGGGAAAATTGAGATATTAAATGTAAATATGAAACCAATAATGTTATTAACTCTATGCTTTAAAATACAAGGATTATAATAAAAATTAAATAATGTTGTAATTCTATTACAAAAATACATATAAAATTCAGAATAACAGATAAAGAGGAGAACACAACTCAAAGACTATAAGCAATAAGTAAATAACACAAAGTAAATTGTATAAATTATAAATTATTGGGGTTTTTATAAAAATATTGGATTTTCGGCAAAAACTTATAATTTTACTGTCACGCAGAATTTTTTACAAAAATACAATTCTTTTATAAAACAAATCTAAAACAACAAGACGGAACAATTAAAAATAACAATGGAAAAACTAAAAAAATAACCGTGAAACAACAGTTAAAACCTAACACAGTATACAGTATAAAACTTACACAGTATTTTTTTTTTAAACAAAAAAATTCCCTCACAGTAGAAAAGAAAAAAAAATTGAAAATTTGAGTATGTAGTATAAAAACTCCTATTTAAAATCTTAAGATTTGAAAATGATGAATATTTATTTTTTCAAAAATGTGATATTTTATCATTAAATCTTAATAGATTTTTTAAGAAACAAGATATTGTTAATTAAAGTTTATATTTTAAAAAATAGAGCTATTTTATTTAAATTTTTAAGATTAAAAAAATATAAAATATCTATTTTGATATTCTATCTTAAAAGGAAATTTTAGGAAATAAAATATCATTAATGCATATATATATGTAAATTTCAAAATTTATACATATAATTAAAATTAGATATTTTTGAAATTAAATATTTAGTTATTTATAAAAAAATTATTTAAAAATTATATTTTAATAAAGATAGTCAAATTGCATAATAATCCTATTTTTTCTATCTATTTGCTATTAGTGTTTTTTATTTGAATTTTTTTTTTTTATAAAACTATTATTTAATATGATCTAAATAAATGTGGTTAATTTGATGATGGATCTTATGATTCATAATAATTACATACATTTGTTGATAGATAAATCAAATAATTTGTATCAAACAAGTAAATTTGTAATTTTTCTTTCATTTGTGGCATAACTTAAAAATATATTAGGACCATTCAAATCTTATTTTTATATGTGAGTCCTTAATTGTTTTTGTGCTTATATGCATAAAGAGCACATTTAATTTAGATAATTAAAAGGACTAGGTTGCTAAATAAAACTTCACTTTTAGTAGTAGTTTTATTTAGGCCTAATAATATTGTACTTATTCAATTAATAATAATTATTTATAAAATGATTAAATTCTTCTTTTTGAACTCAACCCTCCCTCACATGAATCACCCAATTATATAGGTTCATTTGCAATTTTTTAAATAATTGTATTAGGCTAGCTAATTATACTAGTTTAACCTAATACAATTGAATAGCAACATAATTAATTTTAAAATATATGAATTAATATTTATTAGGTTATTTTGAAATTAATTTAAGAAAAACTCATTTAATTTAATAAATAAATTTTGGTCAACTAAAATAAATGTATTTTTCAATTAATTAAATAGAAAAATATATTAAAGTTGAGAAATTATTTATTAATTTTCTAGGTCAACTTAAATTAGATTATCTTCGCACATATATATCAAAGAAAAAAAAATATAAGTTGAAGAATTATTTATATTAATTCTTTTAACAACTTAAATTGGAATATTGTTTTTAATGTAACATATATACTAATTTTGAATTTTATATTAGTAATTCAAAATTTATATATGTATCTATTCTATATAAAATGTCGTTATGTAACAAAATTCTTAGTTTAACGGTATTATTTTAGTTTCCTACGTTAACTTTAACAAAATATCCTTAACTTAACAGAATATTTTTTGTTAATTTTATAATATTATTATATATATTTAAAAATAAAAATTATATAGATATTTTATATAAGAAAATTTAAATTTAAATTTAAAATACTTAAAATATTGTAGATATTTTATATAACAAAATTTCAATTATAAATATTTTATATTAGTCTTCTGGTCATATTTAGCGTAACGCAGGTTTTCGTTAACTATATTAAAGCGTAAATCGTGATGGATTTGCACAGAAAATAAAAGCAACAAAGGAAAAAAAAATAAGAACATAAAGCTTTTTTACATGGTTTTGCAGTTAAAATTCTGCATAGTCCACGAGTCAATCTTATTAGATTTCTGATACAATTCGAGGGCTTTTTCTCTAAAAGATTTTGTATCCCTTTTTCAGTGTATCCTGCTCTTATTTATAGTTACACTGGAGGGCAGTTACTTACAAATCAGGCTGATATCTTACAACAATAATCCCCTAAAATTGTGGGATTTAATCACGTCCCACGTAAAATAAATGCAGTTATTATTTAAAAATCACACAGCTGTTATTGTTCGGTTTTACCAGGTTAATGCATACCTGTATTAAATACGTTGCAAAGCATATCATTCTGGGACATCTCGCTGGGAACATAGCAATAATAACTCTGGTAGCAAGCTAGAGCTTTTCCCATGTCTTTTCGAGGTTGATAATATAAATCTCGTTGTTTCTGAGATTGAAGACATAGCGCCCCCTTGACTATTGGGAATATTTTATCAGGATCTAGATTTACTAACAAGTATGTTGATTAACATCCTAAATATGAATTCTCTAAAATAATAAAAATAAACACATAAGGGTTTAAGAAAACCTTACATTGATTGCAGCAGAATATAATGACTCCTTCCGTTCAAGATCTCTAGCCCTTGATTCATTTCTGTAGCAGAGCATTATCAAGATTTGAACATGGATCTCTTTCTATCCTTCGGGTTTGGTTACCACCGTCTTACTCACTATGATTGAGTACTTGACTTGCTATGTGTGGGCACGATACTCATTCACTCAAGGTTTCGAATTGTGGAAGAACAATAAAGGAGGTGAAATCACTAAGGAAGGAACTCTCTCATCTAGGTTGGTTGAATAGTCAAGTTGACACTAGTTAGATGAGTGAGAGTATCATGTTCCTTTTATAGTGTTTCAACTAGGGCTTAGGGTTGAATTAAATGGATTAAAAAAGAATAAAATATTGGGCGAAAATCCACATCACAGCCGTACACTTTAAAACCGATTTCTAGTTAGATTTTTGCCACTTTATTTCAACCACTTATTCTTCTTTTCAATAATATTATATTTTCCAATTCAATCCTATAAATGTCAAAACTATTTATTTAATAATTTTAATTAATTACTAAATAGAATTTTCATTTATGTAATCTATTATAATTAGACCATGCAAAGTCTCTTAATTAAAAAATTGATCCCAAAACCTCTTTTCTTCACAATTAAGCCCTTGCTTAGTGAAAATTCATAAATAAGACATAGTCTAATTTTAGAATTATAATTGATTAATTAAAATCAATTAACTGAGTCTGCAAGCAGTATTATCTCAACTAGTGAGGGGGCCAGGGGCCTATATAACCGAGCTTTCAATAAGTAGATCCAGAAGTCACCAAGTAAATTCTCAATTTATTAATTCCGCCTTGCGCCACTATAGATTTGGAATTGAATAACACTCTCAGTTATATAGAACGCTCTATATGTACCACGATGTAGATACGTTATGATTATCCATTGGTACAATCCTAAAAGTCAAGGATCCTCTATAGATCATATACACTGAATAGGGACAAATTTACCGTTTTACCATTCAATGTATTTTATTCTTAAAACACTTAGCAACCTATAAATGATATTTCAGTAAACTAATATAATTACTGAAATGGGATCTCAATCATTTATTTCTATTCAGCCAAGCTCAAAGAAATTCATCGTTTCACTTCTAAATACCTATAGAAGCTATAGATTCCATATCTATGATCAGCGCTCCCACTAAATTAAACTACCATGTTCCCAAGATGTAAGTATCCACCAGAACCAAAAGTTAGCTTCCACGAACAACTCAAAGAACATAAATAGTACAACTAAGTTGAACCTAACTGTAAAGACCACATATGATTAATACTTTGAATTATTAAATAATTAGGGTTTATGTATGAGATTTTATTATTTTGATAATAATACAATTATGGGAATTTATTTGAGTTCGTATATATTTATTACGCTATATATGTAAATTTCTCAATTTCTGTGATTGTGTTCGGAAGCTGTGGAAAGCGGCGTTGGGCCTTTAGAGAGTCTTATTTTATTTAATTTAGAGTTATATCGGGGTATTATTGTTAGATAATAGAGGCGTTAGAATTTTCGGGATTTTATAATTGACCATTTTACCCTTGTTAGTCATAATAGGTTTATTTTAATCAAGAGGGGCATTTAGGTCTTTTTACTAATGGCTTTTTGTCCTTTGTGCATTGTATATTAATAGTTAATATTTATTAAATGGGTTTTAGATATATAGAAAAGAGGTTGATTATAAGCTGAAAAAGGAAAACCTAGAATTCTCCATTTCTCTCCCTCTCATTCGAACACCAAGGGAATCAGCTGGGTTTTTTTTGGCTGTGATTAATTCATCTCTAGGCAATCTTGACTGTGTAGAGAATCTCAATTCAAGGTATACCTCTATCTCCCTCTCCTTCATGAATTTTTCTATGGTTTAGAGTAAGGTTAAGCTTGAATTTTCGATATTTAGGTTGATGTAGGAGTTAGGGTGGTTTAATTTCGTGTCTTAGGGTTAGAATAGGTTTATGTGGTTGATTTGAAAGGTTATGGAAGGCTTTGTAGAGATTTGGCTAAGGTTTGAGTTTAAAAACTCAAACCTTGATCTTTAATGGTGAATTGATGTTCAGTGGTTGTTATTGAGATTTGTTGCTTGGAACTGGTTTATTTTAGTGCATACAGGTGTTCTGGAAAGTATTGAAAAGTTTGGGATTAATGTGAGTTGTGGGGGTCGGATTTTTGGTTGCCAGTTCAGAACTGGAATTCCGGTTCCTGGGAGCCTGCGTCAACCGGTCGACCGGTTGGTCCTAGGAACCGGACTTCTGGTTGGGAACCGGCCTGCTGGTTGGGGCTTTTTCCCGAGCCCTAGTTTTTCCCGTTTTTAAATAATTTAGGGTATTTGCATCTTAATTATCGATAGGGCTAAGTTTAGTTTCTATTTTAAATCCCCGATAAGTGTTTAGCGAGTCTCTCATCGGATTTTGAACATTATGGTTTAGGGCCCTGTAAAACGTCGAGCTGCACTTCCACTCAGGCTGACCGGCGCACTTGAGCACGGAACGAGGTAAGATAGCGTAAGAATATATATATATATGAATGTATATGCTTGTTTTGATTGTTATGCTACTGGCACGAATATAAAATGATTATTAGAGTGTTAGTACAGTATTGTATGTTAATGTGGTTACGGTGTTACCAACACGAGTACCCAGGGTACGTCGTGTTCGTGGTACAACACTTAGTAATTTCCGGGAGTACTATTAGGGCTCTACCAACACAAGTACAGAGTTGGTACTTTAGTACATTTGGTACAGTAGTCGTACTTCCCTTAAGAACGTTCTTAACCATTTAGTGAGCTTGGTTAATGAGCTCAGGGCGGCTTAATCATAAGGCCGGCGTTGCTGTACTTTTATATATATTTCTTGCATATCTTACTGAGTCTGTTGACTCATCAGTTTGCTACCTTGTGTAGGTAAAGGAAAAGCAAAGCTGGAGGAACAGTGAGGCAGAACTCGGCATGATTGTACATATCGCGGCAGTGCAACCTGGAGAGTTTCGATTTCTTAGTATTTTGGAGTCTGTATTTTGAGGATGCATGTCCGCTAAACTTTTAAAAAAAAATAAATAAATATATATGTATATAGTAGTAAAGTACTTTTAACTTGTAGTTTGATACTCGGGATCCCGATCCATGTGATTATTAATATATAAATTATTAAAATTAATTTTTGAGTTTATTATTACAAATACGGGCGTTACAGTTTGGTATCAGAGCCACTGGGTTGTCCACTGAAGACCGTCAAGATATGTACAATCAAGGCTAGTGTCGAGTTCAACTCACGGTTCCGTAAGCTTTATTTCTTTTTGTTTTTTGCAAACTGTTTTAAGATATGTTGTGTTATATATATGATTAATTAAGATGTTTTACATCTTAATGGCGGTCTTGAAAATATTTTGACCACTGTCTGACCTACGTGCCTTGTGGGTTCGCAGGCTAAGTCCTAAATAATGGACGACCAGCGAAACGTTAGAAGGCAGGGTGAATTGGTTGAGACCGGATGTAATACCCAGAATTAAGAAATGGATTAGCAAAACCCTAACTAGATAATTATGTATAATTGAGGAATTATATTATTATATAGTTCAATATATGTGATTTTATATGAATTTTAATATATTAAAGACCCCGTTGGTGAGCCAGGGGTATTTTGGTAATTATGACCCGAGAAGGGTAAAATGATGAAATTAATTTAATTACGTGCCTAATAGAACTATATTATTATATAGTATGCCTGTGTTGTCTTTTCAGGTGTGTTCTGATAGGTTAGCGCGGTATAGTCACAACCGGGAATTTCGGGCCGAACTGGGTTCGGGCCCGAAATGTAAATTGGATTGATTATTTGGCATTTTATTTGATGAATGATAATCTGAAATTTATTTGAAATTAATTCAGTATTGAATGACTATTTTACCCTTGTGAGGGTGTATGTGGGTATTTAAGCCCTAAGGGCATTTTGGTCATTTGACCCCTAATTACTATGTTTGGAAAATGTGATTTTTGAGGAAATGAAATGTTAATTTCTGGTGGCTTTCCCCTCTCAACCGAACCCTCTCATCCTCTCTAACCCTCTTCTTCTTCAAACTTGATTTTTGAGAAGAAAGCTTGATTTTTAGCTTGGTTTGGAAGCTTGATTTGTGTTGGAAGCTTGGAGCTTGTTGGAGCAAGAGATTAAGGTAGCTTTCCATGATCTTAAATTTGTTTTTGCTTGCTGAATTTTAGTGTTGAAAATGCATGACTATGATGGTAATGAAGATGATAATTACATGTTGCATGAGATGATGTTCTTTTGTTAATTTAAGTGAGTTTTGCTTGAATTCTTTGTGTGTTGGTTGTTTGAGCTCTAGATGGAGTTCTAGGGTTTCTTCTTTATTTTAAATTCAAAGTATTTGATGATGATTGTTGCTGGAAAATATTGGAAAGATGTTGGTTTGAAGCTCAAGTTTAGAGCTTGAAGTTTTGGAGTTTAAGGCATGATTTTAATTATTGTGCAATCTAAAATTATGGGGTTTATTGTTGGTTTTTAATGCATAAATATGTGTTTTAGACCCTATAATATTTGCCAGCTGTTGTAAGTAGATTAATTGTGATTTTGGTTGTGAAAAGCAAGCTTGAGTTCATGGAACTCAAGCTTGGTGCTTTAATGGCACTTTTTGATTTTTAGTGCAATTGTTGGGTTTAAGTTGTGGAATATGTTTATTATGACATATATTGATGCTCTGGAAAGTTTGGGAATGTTTGGGGATGATTTGAGTGAGTTTTGGGGGTTTAAAGATTGAGAAATTTCGTGTTCTCTGCCCAGACAACCGGAATTCCGGTTGGTTCATCCGGAATTCCGGTTGGAGTTCATCGGGAAATGCTGAATTTTGTTTCGGCCATAACTTTGACTCGGGACTCCGTTTGGGACGTTCTTTATACCGTTGGAAAGCTCTTTTCGAGCTCTATGTGATTATCTGTATTTGAAATGCCATGAATTTATTTTATGAATGTGAAATCAGGGGTTAACCCTATTTGTGAAAATCCCGGATTGTGTGACTAGGATTACCGGCACCTGGTCAGGAGCACCCGGGGATTCAGAATCTCTGCCTTTGCGGGACAACAGGTAAGACAGTAGTTGCACGTAGAGATATGCACGGTGGTGCTTATATTGAATATTATATTGGTGATAATTAGAAATCGAGATTAGGGTTATTACCCTAAAGTGAGCGGTTTAATGGCCTAGGGTTATTACCCTAGTAATTACTAATGTGTAAATGCTATGCCATGCTAAATATATTGTAATAAAGAATTATGCGCACAAGGCATAATTAAGTTAGACTCGGTAAATTAGTACCTTGAGTTTGATAGTAATGCGGTCTAGGGTTATTACCCTAGAATTTATGTGAAGGTAAGAAAGTCATGATGTACAATAATATTACTAATCAAGTGAAAGCATGAATTAGGGTTATTAATCTCTATAATTGATATTTTGAGCATACAATGATATGTTATATGAGAGACTATTTGGTATGTAATTTAGGGTTATTACCCTAAGATTCTATATGTGTTTTGATATCTATTGATACATGCATATATTTCAAGAGTTATGTGCATAAGACATAACTTGGTTAGACCTGGTATATTACTAGGATAAACCACTGAAAGAACGTAATGTATGGATTACGTAAATATATATGAATAGGGTTATGCGAGCAAGGGATAACCAGGTTAAACTCGGTAATTATAATCGAGATAAACCTTACTAAGGCCTTATTGTAAATAGACGTGTGAGCGCAACACGTAGGTCTATGCTACATAGACATATATAGACGTGTGGGAGCAACACGTAGGTCTATGCTACATAGACATATATAGGCGTGTGAGCGTAACACGCAGGTATATAGCAAATAGACAAATAGTGCAGTGGCACCAATAATTATATGATAAATATATATGTTGAGACTAAGGGTTATGTGCTCAAGGCATAACCAGGTTGGACTCGGCAACAAGATCCGAGATGAACTGATCTAAGGCCTTATTGTAAATAGACGTGTGAGAGCAACACGTGGGTCTACGCCACGTAGACATAAATAGACGTGTGAGCGCAACACGTAGGTCTACGCCACGTAGACATAAATAGGCATGTGTGCGTAACATGCAGGTCTGTGTCACACAAACAAAATTGAATAGCATTGTTGTTTATATTGTATGATGAGCATATTATTGATATGTTTTATACTGTCTTGCTGGGCTTGGCTCACGGGTGCTCTACTGTGCAGGAAAGGGTAAGTCAGTGGCTGATCAACCATGAGTTTGAGGAGCAAGATGAAGAATGTACATGTTCAAGCCATATCAGACCAAGCGGGTTAAGGGTCTATCAGTGATGAACTTTTGAATTCTATTTTGCCGTTTAGGTCGGCTAGAAATAAATGACTTGTAATAGCGTTTGTAAATATTTTTGGGATCCCAACTATTTTAAAAGTTTTAAATATATTACAAGTTTATTTTCTTTCTGTTTAATATAAAAGTTTAAATTCTGCGCTATTTTGATTAGTAATCCCGTTTAGGGGATTAGGGTTTCATAAGTATTTTGGGTAGCGTGCCTAATTATTTAGGGCGTTACAATTTGGTATCAGAGCACCAAGGTTTTTAAACTTCCTGTAGATTGGCCGAACATGTACATTCGTCGTCAGAGATAGGCTCGACTCATGGTGCAGTAAGTATTGAGAGTAAATACTTGACTGTATATGTGATCATCTGTTTACTGCTTTCCATTTTAGGCAGTATGCAAGCATCTAGAGTATGTATGTGTTATGTGATGCCATGCTATAAATGCTAATTGTTTATGTAAATATGTATGAGCTAAATAGATGAGTAAGGGTTTAAGGCATTAAGTGCGTAAGTGTGGTATTGGTGCTTAATTCGCTGGGGTTGTTGATTACAGGGGTACTAGTAGTGGACCCTCTTTAATCATCTAGACCACAGGGTGAGTTAGTAGAGCTTGGTGTAGACCAAACCAATTCACCGCACTGCCCCCACCTCCGCGGAATCCGGGGAAATAATGCGGAGGTTGGCAATGCTAATCCTCCTGCTGAATGGCAGCAGATGTTTCAAGAAATGCGAAGTGTCATACTTCGTCAAGAAGAAGACCGACAGCCCCTGTTGATCAAGTGTTACCACCAGCACCTGTGCCAGTGGTGGGTAACCAGGGGTTTGTTATGCCGCATTGAGACTCAGTGTTTGAACGGTTCGTGAAGCTACAACCTCCGACTTTTCTAGGAGGTATTGACATAATTAAGGCCAAGCAGTGGATGAAGAGAGGACTGAATGCCACAATCAGTCGGGACTTGAAGGTTACCACTTCATATGACACTTTGTACAAGAAAGTGATAGAGCTAGCCTTAATTGTTGAGGAGGCTGAATAATCTGTAATAAATGAGCAGACCGCAAAGGATGCCGTCATGACATCGAATCCGCCTGCTAGTGGTAACGTCAATAAGGGGACCGACAGTGGCAACCCTGATTACAAACGGAAGGCTGAGGCTTTCGAAGTATCAGGGAGTAATAGAAAGTATCGGGGAAATTGAGGTGACCGTCAAGGTCACAAATCCTCTTTCAAGTCATATTTTGAATGTCCAAAATGTAAGAATCACCATCAAGGTGAAAGATGGACCAAAGCTACGTAGTATATTTGATATAGGTTATATGAATCGGACGTTCCAAGATTACCTGATTAGATGTGTGATCGTGTTTATCGGTGACATCTTGGTGTAATCTGAATCAGATAAAGAGCATGAATTGCATCTCAGAGCAGTTTTGCAAAGATTACGGGATCACAAGCTTTATGCTAAGTTCAAAATGTGTGAATTCTGGTTATCTCGTATCTCATTTTTGGGGCACATAGTGGATAAAGATGGGATCATGGTGGATCCGACAATAATTGAAGCTGTTCGGGATTGGCCAGTACCGAAGTCAGCTACAGAGGTCAGAAGTTTTCTGGGTTTGGCTGGTTATTATCGTCGGTTCGTTGAGGGTTTTTCAAAGATTGTTGTACACTTAACAGAGCTGACCCAAAAGAACCAGAAGTTTGTTTGGACTGATCGGTGTGAGAAAAGTTTCCTGGAGTTAAAGCAACGCTTGATTACCGCTCCTGTACTAACTCTTCCTTCAGATAAGGAAAAGTTTGTGGTATATTGTGATGCCTCGAGACAGGGTCTCGGCTGTGTGCTTATGCAGGCTGGGAGGGTAATAGCTTATGCTTCTCGGCAGTTAAAGGAGTACGAGCAGAGGTACCCTTCTCACGATCTAGAACTCGCAGTAGTGGTATTTGCGCTAAAGATTTGGCGGCATTACCTTTATGGCGAGAAATGTGAGATATACACTGATCATAAAAGTCTGAAATACTTCTTTACCCAGAAAGACCTGAATATGAGACAGAGGCGTTGGCTAGAGTTGGTGAAGGATTATGATTGTGAGATCCTTTATCACCCTGGTAAGGCCAACGTGGTTGCTGATGCCTTAAGTAGAAATGGTCAGAGACAGTTAAATACGGTGAAGCAAATCTCCCAGCAGCTAGCAAATGAGATGACTCGAGCTAAGATTAAGTTGGTTGCAGGGTAATTAGCTAATATTACCCTGCAATCTACTCTTTTGGAGCGAATCAAAGAAGCACAAGTGCAAGATTCAGAATTAGTAAAAACTCGAGTTAGGGTTTCGGCTGGGAAGGCTAGTGACTCCTCAATAGATGAAACAGGAATGTTGAGATTTGGGAATCGAGTTTGTGTGCCCATGGATGAGAACATCAAGAAAGAGATCATGGATGAATCTCACACGACTCTTTATTCAGTTCATCTAGGGTCAACAAAGATGTACCAAGACCTGAAAGCCATGTTCTGGTGGCCAGGCATGACGAATGACATCGCAGAATATGTTGCCAAATGCCTTACGTGTCAGCAAGTGAAAGCTGAGCACCGGCGACCTGCAGGGTTGCTGCAACCACTGAATATACCAGAGTGGAAATGGGAAGACATTGCTATGGACTTTGTGGTAGGTATGCCTAGAACCACGGGACAATTTGACTCTGTGTGGGTCATAGTGGACAGGTTTACAAAGTCTGCTCACTTTTTACCTGTTCGGACGAATTTCTCCATTGACCAGTATGCTGAGTTGTATGTTAGAGAAATTGTTCGTCTGCATGGTGTCCCAAAGTCCATTTTGTCGGATAGAGATCCGAAGTTTACATCAAGATTCTGGAAAAGTCTGCATCAAGCTATGGGAACTCAGTTAAAGTTCAGCACAATTTTTTATCCTCAGACGAATGGGCAATCCGAGAGGACCATTCAGATTTTAGAGGACATGATACGGGCATGTGTGCTTGACTTTGAGGGATCATGGGTAAAGTACCTTCCCCTGATCGAGTTTTCTTATAATAACAGCTATCAGGCAACAATCGGGATGGCCCCTTATGAACTTTTATATGGAAGAAAGTGTAGATCGCCCATTCACTGGGATGAAGTGGGTGAAAGAAAGTTCTTGGGTCCCGAAGCTGTTAAAAAAAACAAGTGAGGCAGTTGATAAGATTAGAGCGCGAATGCTCGCGGCTCAGAGTAGGCAGAAGAGTTATGCCAATCCAAAGCGCAGAGATATTGATTTTCAGGTCGGGGACATGGTATTTCTCTGAATATCTCCGATGAAAGGCATAAAACGCTTTGGGAAGAAAGGAAAGCTTAGCTCGAGGTTCATTGGACCTTTTGAAATCCTTGAGAGGATAGGGCAAGTAGCGTACAGGTTGGCTACATAATGTGTTTCATGTTTCAATGCTTCGGAAGTATGTCTCAGACTCGTCCCTTGTTCTGAGTTATGAAGCATTGGAACTTCAGCTGGACTTGTCATACGAAGAATAACCAGTGCAGATACTTGATAGAAGAGAGAGTCTTGAGAAGCAAGACAGTGGCACTGGTGAAAGTACTGTGGAAGAACAGTAAGGTAGAAGAGGCAACCTGGGAACTCGAGACGGATATGCAACAGAAATATCCGGAGTTGTTCAGGTATATTTCGGGACGAAATTTCTATAAGGAGGGGGTAATTGTAATACCCAGAATTAAGAAATGGATTAGCAAAACCCTAACTAGATAATTATGTATAATTGAGGAATTATATTATTATATAGTTCAATATATGTGATTTTATATGAATTTTAATATATTAAAGACCCCGTTGGTGAGCCAAGGGTATTTTGGTAATTATGACCCGAGAAGGGTAAAATGATGAAATTAATTTAATTACGTGCCTAATAGAACTATATTATTATATAGTATGCCTGTGTTGTCTTTTCAGGTGTGTTCTGATAGGTTAGCGCGGTATAGTCACAACCGGGAATTTCGGGCCGAACTGGGTTCGGGCCCGAAATGTAAATTGGATTGATTATTTGGCATTTTATTTGATGAATGATAATCTGAAATTTATTTGAAATTAATTGAGTATTGAATGACTATTTTACCCTTGTGAGGGTGTATGTGGGTATTTAAGCCCTAAGGGCATTTTGGTCATTTGACCCCTAATTACTATATTTGGAAAATGTGATTTTTGAGGAAATGAAATGTTAATTTCTGGTGGCTTTCCCCTCTCAACCGAACCCTCTCATCCTCTCTAACCCTCTTCTTCTTCAAACTTGATTTTTGAGAAGAAAGCTTGATTTTTAGCTTGGTTTGGAAGCTTGATTTGTGTTGGATGCTTGGAGCTTGTTTGAGCAAGAGATTAAGGTAGCTTTCCATGATCTTAAATTTGTTTTTGCTTGCTGAATTTTAGTGTTGAAAATGCATGACTATGATGGTAATGAAGATGATAATTACATGTTGCATGAGATGATGTTCTTTTGTTAATTTAAGTGAGTTTTGCTTGAATTCTTTGTGTGTTGGTTGTTTGAGCTCTAGATGGAGTTCTAGGGTTTCTTCTTTAATTTAAATTCAAAGTATTTGATGATGATTGTTGCTGGAAAATATTGGAAAGATGTTGGTTTGAAGCTCAAGTTTAGAGCTTGAAGTTTTGGAGTTTAAGGCATGATTTTAATTATTGTGCAATCTAAAATTATGGGGTTTATTGTTGGTTTTTAATGCATAAATATGTGTTTTAGACCCTATAATATTTGCTAGCTGTTGTAAGTGGATTAATTGTGATTTTGGTTGTGAAAAGCAAGCTTGAGTTCATGGAACTCAAGCTTGGTGCTTTAATGGCACTTTTTGATTTTTAGTGCAATTGTTGGGTTTAAGTTGTGGAATATGTTTATTATGACATATATTGATGCTCTGGAAAGTTTGGGAATGTTTGGGGATGATTTGAGTGAGTTTTAGGGGTTTAAAGATTGAGAAATTTCGTGTTCTCTGCCCAGACAACCGGAATTCCGGTTGGTTCATCCAGAATTCTGGTTGGAGTTCATCGGGAAATGCTGAATTTTGTTTCGGCCATAACTTTTGACTCGGGACTCCGTTTGGGACGTTCTTTATACCGTTGGAAAGCTCTTTTCGAGCTCTATGTGATTATCTGTATTTGAAATGCCATGAATTTATTTTATGAATGTGAAATCAGGGGTTAACCCTATTTGTGAAAATCCCGGATTGTGTGACTAGGATTACCGGCACCTGGTCAGGAGCACCCGGGGATTCAGAATCTCTGCCTTTGCGGGACAACAGGTAAGACAGTAGTTGCACGTAGAGATATGCACGGTGGTGCTTATATTGAATATTATATTGGTGATAATTAGAAATCGAGATTAGGGTTATTACCCTAAAGTGAGCGGTTTAATGGCCTAGGGTTATTACCCTAGTAATTATTAATGTGTAAATGCTATGCCATGCTAAATATATTGTAATAAAGAATTATGCGCACAAGGCATAATTAAGTTAGACTCGGTAAATTAGTACCTTGAGTTTGATAGTAATGCGGTCTAGGGTTATTACCCTAGAATTTATGTGAAGGTAAGAAAGTCATGATGTACAATAATATTACTAATCAAGTGAAAGCATGAATTAGGGTTATTAATCTCTATAATTGATATTTTGAGCATACAATGATATGTTATATGAGAGACTATTTGGTATGTAATTTAGGGTTATTACCCTAAGATTCTATATGTGTTTTGATATCTATTGAATACATGCATATATTTCAAGAGTTATGTGCATAAGACATAACTTGGTTAGACCTAGTATATTACTAGGATAAACCACTGAAAGAACGTAATGTATGGATTACGTAAATATATATGAATAGGGTTATGCGAGCAAGGCATAACCAGGTTAAACTCGGTAATTATAATCGAGATAAACCTTACTAAGGCCTTATTGTAAATAGACGTGTGAGCGCAACACGTAGGTCTATGCTACATAGACATATATAGACGTGTGGGAGCAACACGTAGGTCTATGCTACATAGACATATATAGGCGTGTGAGCGTAACACGCAGGTATATAGCAAATAGACAAATAGTGCAGTGGCACCAATAATTATATGATAAATATATATGTTGAGACTAAGGGTTATGTGCTCAAGGCATAACCAGGTTGGACTCGGCAACAAGAACCGAGATGAACTGATCTAAGGCCTTATTGTAAATAGACGTGTGAGAGCAACACGTGGGTCTACGCCACGTAGACATAAATAGACGTGTGAGCGCAACACGTAGGTCTACGCCACGTAGACATAAATAGGCATGTGTGCGTAACATGCAGGTCTGTGTCACACAGACAAAATTGAATAGCATTGTTGTTTATATTGTATGATGAGCATATTATTGATATGTTTTATACTGTCTTGCTGGGCTTGGCTCACGGGTGCTCTACTGTGCAGGAAAGGGTAAGTCAGTGGCTGATCAACCATGAGTTTGAGGAGCAAGATGAAGAATGTACATGTTCAAGCCATATCAGACCAAGCGGGTTAAGGGTCTATCAGTGATGAACTTTTGAATTCTATTTTGCCGTTTAGGTCGGCTAGAAATAAATGACTTGTATTAGCGTTTGTAAATATTTTTGGGATCCCAACTATTTTAAAAGTTTTAAATATATTACAAGTTTATTTTCTTTCTGTTTAATATAAAAGTTTAAATTCTGCGCTATTTTGATTAGTAATCCCGTTTAGGGGATTAGGGTTTCATAAGTATTTTGGGTAGCGTGCCTAATTATTTTGGGCGTTACAATGGAGGTGGTCGGGGTGGTAGAAATCCCCAAAACCCCCGTGGACGCAGTAGAGGCCGCGGTCGAGTCCCGAGAGGTGGACAGGAGAATCCACCTCAGGCCCCTGTTGATTGGGAACAAAGGTTTGCTGAGATGCAAACTAGAATTGAGCAACAAGAAGAAGAGATTCGACGACTTAGGCAACGAGATGCTCCTGTTGAGCTTCCTCCGCAACCGCCTGCTGCGGCTCCTGCAGCCCCTGCGGTGCCAGCTGAGCAAAATATTGCTGGTAACCGCATGGAGCCTTTATACGAGAGGTTCAGAAAGCAAGCGCCTCCAGTATTTCTGGGAGGCCCTGATGTTTTAAAAGCTGAGCAGTGGTTGACCGTTATTGAGAAAATACTGAATTTTATGGGAGTGGTCGGAAATGATAGGGTGGCATGTGCCACATTTCAATTTCAAGAGGATGCCCTGATTTGGTGGGAAATGGTATCCCTCACCAGAGATGTGACTAGAAAGACCTGGGAAGAGTTCCGGGAATTATTCAACGCCAAATATTACAATGAGGCGGTCCGCAGTGCAAAGCGGAAGGAATTTGTTGAGTTGGTACAGGGTGAGGGTATGTCAGTGACTGAATATACAACCAAGTTTGATCGTTTGGCTAAGTTAGCCTCTGGAATCGTACCAACAGACTTCAGCAAGAAAGAAAAGTATTTGGCTGGGCTGAATGCCAAAATCAGACATGACCTGGTTATTACAACGAATGATACCACAACTTATGCAGAAATGGTTGATAAGGCTCTTCGAGCTGAAGGAGCAGTTAAATTTTTACAAGAAACCCGAGAGTCTTCTGGTGTTGGTGGGATCACTACTCTCCCTATGTCGGGTCCTGAAAAAGAGAGTGGGGGTTCTACCCTTGAACAGAAGAAAAGAATTTTTCCATCTTCGGGAAGTTCAGGGCAAGGAAAAAGGTTTCGAGGAAACCAGAATAGAGGAGGACGTTAGACTTATTCCTATCCTGAGTGTCCGCGTTGCAAGAAGCATCACCCCGGAACTTGTAACCGGAGGGCCTGCTTTCAGTGTGGTTCAGTGGGACATCTCAGGAAGGACTGTCCTCAGTTAAAGAAAGAGGAACCAAAGCCCGAGGTCAAACCTGTGCCTGCACCGGCTCGTGTCTTTGCTATAACTCAGGCTGATGCTGCTGCCAGTCCTTCAGTAGTTACAGGTCAGCTTCTAATCAATGGTTTTGCTTATACTGTTTTATTTGATTCGGGTGCTACTCGGTCTTATGTGTCATCAAGACTTCTTGATCAGCTTGATAGACCTAGTGATATTCTTGAGACGGGGTTTGGAACCCTGTTGCCCAATGGAGAATTAATTATTTCAAGAAAGTGGGTTAGATCTGTAATGATTAGAATTGAAGATAGAGAATTAAATGCTGATCTTGTGGAGTTGCCATTGGCCGAATTCGATATCATACTTGGTATGGACTTTTTGTCTAAATACTCTGCTAGTATTGATTGTAAACGGAAAATGGTGACTTTTGAACCGGAGAATGAGGAGCCTTTTGTGTTTGTTGGTTCGGTCCAAGGTTCTCGTGTCCCAAGAATCTCAGCGTTGAAAGCTAGAGATTTGTTACGTAATGGATGTGTTGGATTCCTAGCAGTGGTAGTAGATTCCAGTAAACCTGTGTTACTTGGACCTGAAGAAGTTAAGGTGGTTAAGGAATTCCTGGATGTGTTTCCAGAGGAATTGCCTGGATTACCACCTCAGCGGGAGATAGATTTCATCATTGATTTAATTCCTGGAGCAGAACCTGTTTCAAAAGCACCCTACCGAATGGCACCTGCTGAATTAAAAGAACTGAAGATACAACTCCAGGGGATGTTGGATCTAGGGTTCACTCGGCCTAGTGTGTCACCTTGGGGAGCCCCTGTGCTATTTGTGAAGAAGAAAGATGGAACTCTTCGGATGTGTATCGATTATCGGGAGCTGAATAAGTTAACTATTAAGAATAAATATCCTCTGCCCAGAATTGATGATTTGTTTGACCAACTTCAGGGCAAGACAGTATTCTCCAAGATTGACTTGAGATCTGGATATCATCAATTGAGAATTCGAGAAGAGGATATCCCGAAGACAGCCTTCCGAACCAGGTATGGTCATTATGAATTCCTGGTTATGTCTTTTGGGTTAACAAATGCACCGGCAGCCTTTATGGATCTCATGAATAGGGTATTCAAGGATTTCCTCGATAATTTTGTAATTGTATTTATCGATGACATTCTTGTGTATTCTCGGTCAGAAGCAGAACATGAGCAACATCTTAGAATGGTTCTGCAGCGACTTAGAGATCATAAACTCTATGCAAAGTTCAAAAAATGTGAGTTCTGGCTGTCACAAGTGTCTTTTCTAGGGCATATTGTTGGAAAAGATGGAATTATGGTTGATCCAGGAATGATTGAAGCAGTAAAGAATTGGCCTAAACCTAAAACAGTCACCGAAATTTGGAGTTTTCTCGGTTTAGCGGGTTATTATCGGCGTTTTGTGGAAGGATTTTCCAAAATTGCGATGCCATTATCCGAGTTAACTAGGAAAAATCAGCGATTTATATGGTCAGATAAGTGTGAAAAGAGTTTTCAAGAGTTGAAGCAACGATTGATTACAGCTCCTGTTCTAGCCTTGCCATCTGATCAAGAAAAGTTTGTGGTGTATTGTGACGCTTCAAGGTAGGGTTTAGGCTGTGTGTTAATGCAAGCAGATAAAGTCATAGCTTATGTTTCTCGGCAATTGAAGGATTATGAGCAGCGTTACCCAACTCACGACCTAGAACTTGCAGCAGTGGTGTTTGCCTTGAAAATTTGGCGACATTACTTGTATGGTGAAAGGTGTGAGATCTATACTGACCACAAGAGTCTCAAGTATTTCTTCACTCAGAAGGATTTGAACATGAGACAGAGAAGGTGGTTAGAGTTGGTAAAAGACTATGACTGTGAAATCTTGTATCATCCTGGAAAGGCAAATGTTGTAGCTGATGCCTTAAGCAGAAAAGGACCTGATCAGATATCCAACATGGTCATGATTTCCTCTCAGCTAGCCTCGGAAATGGCTAGAGCAAACATTGAGTTGGTGACTGAGAAATTATTCAATCTGACACTTCAGTCAGATTTGTTGGAAAGAGTTAGAATGGCCCAGTTAGAAGATCCTGAATTGGTTAAAACTCGAGAAGATGTCTTAGCAGGCAAAGCTAAGGACTTCTCAATTTCTGACAATGGGATGCTGTTGTTTAAAGCACGTGTGTGTGTCCCTGATATCAGTGAGCTTAAAAAGGAAATTTTAGAAGAAGCTCATACTACCCCTTACTCATTACATCCAGGAACCACCAAAATGTATCAAGACTTGAAGCCCTATTTCTGGTGGTATGGGATGAAGAGAGATGTAGTGGACTACGTCACTAAATGCTTAACTTGTCAGCAAATCAAAGCTGAGCATCAACGACCAGCGGGGTTACTTCAGCCATTAACACTTCCAGAATGGAAGTGGGAAGATATTGCAATGGACTTTGTGGTTGGCTTGCCTAGAACCACAGCAATGTACGACTCAGTTTGGGTTGTGGTGGATCGTTTTACAAAGTCAGCACATTTCTTACCTGTTAAGGTAACCTATACAGTAGATCAGTATGCTGATTTGTATGTGAAAGAAATTGTCCGTCTTCATGGAGTACCGAAGTCAATCGTTTCAGATAGGGATCCTAAATTTACCTCAAAGTTTTGGGTGAGTTTGCAAAAGGCTATGGGAACTAATTTGAAATTCAGCACAGCCTTTCATCCTCAAACAGATGGGCAATCTGAACGAACCATCCAAATACTTGAAGACCTGTTACGAGCTTGTGTCATGGATTTTGGAGGGTCATGGAGTATGTATTTGCCTCTGATTGAATTCTCCTACAATAATAGCTATCAAAGTACCATAGGAATGGCTCCCTATGAGCTGCTCTATGGAAGAAAGTGCCGTTCCCCAATTCATTGGGACGAAACAGGAGAACGGAAATACTTGGGCCCTGAATTAGTCCAGAAGACGAATGAAGCAATAGATAAGATCAAAGCTCGAATGCTTGCTTCTCAAAGCAGGCAGAAAAGTTATGCAGATCCCAAGCGACGGGATGTTACATTCCAACCTGGTGATCATGTCTTTCTACGAGTATCCCCAATGAAGGGAATCAGACGTTTTGGAAAGAAAGGTAAATTAAGCCCTAGGTTCATTGGACCTTTTGAAATTCTGGAAAAAGTTGGGCAAGTTGCTTATAGGTTAGCCTTACCTCCAGCATTATCAGCAGTGCATAATGTATTTCATGTTTCCATGCTGAGGAAGTACGTGTCTGATCCAATGCATCTTCTGAGTTACGAAGCATTGGAGTTGCAACCTGACTTATCATATGACGAACAACCAGTGCAAATTCTGGATAAAAAGGAAAAGGTTCTCCGAACCAAAACCATATCATTGGTCAAGGTACTCTGGAGAAACAGTAAAGTGGAAGAAGCCACTTGGGAATTGGAATCTGATATGAGGGCTCAGCATCCTGAATTGTTCAGGTAGATTTCGGGGGCGAAATCCTTTTAACGGGGGGATAATTGTAAAGACCGCATATGATTAATACTTTGAATTATTAAATAATTAGGGTTTATGTATGAGATTTTATTATTTTGATAATAATACAATTATGGGAATTTATTTGAGTTCGTATATATTTATTACGCTATTTATGTAAATTTCTCAATTTCTGTGATTGTGTTCGGAAGCTGTGGAAAGCGGCGTTGGGCCTTTAGAGAGTCTTATTTTATTTAATTTAGAGTTATATCGGGGTATTATTGTTAGATAATAGAGGCGCTAGAATTTTCGGGATTTTATAATTGACCATTTTACCCTTGTTAGTCATAATAGGTTTATTTTAATCAAGAGGGGCATTTAGGTCTTTTTACTAATGGCTTTTTGTCCTTTGTGCATTGTATATTAATAGTTAATATTTATTAAATGGGTTTTAGATATATAGAAAAGAGGTTGATTATAAGCTGAAAAAGGAAAACCTAGAATTCTCCATTTCTCTCCCTCTCATTCGAACACCAAGGGAATCAGCTGGGTTTTTTTTGGCTGTGATTAATTCATCTCTAGGCAATCTTGACTGTGTAGAGAATCTCAATTCAAGGTATACCTCTATCTCCCTCTCCTTCATGAATTTTTCTATGGTTTAGAGTAAGGTTAAGCTTGAATTTTTGTTATTTAGGTTGCTGTAGGAGTTAGGGTTGTTTAATTTCGTGTCTTAGGATTAGGATAGGTTTATTTGGTTGATTTGAAAGGTTATGGAAAGCTTTGTAGAGATTTGGCTAAGGTTTGAGTTTAAAAACTCAAACCTTGATTAAATTTCCTACAAAAGTGGCTGGCCCTATACTAGTGGATTTGGGCCTCACTTTTTGCAATTTTGCAGTTTTACCTTTTCTGCATCTGATTTTCTCAAAAACGCCAATTTTCTAATTCAACCATTTAAATGTCAATTCTAACTATTTAATAACTATAAATAATTATTAAATAATATTGTCATTTATCATATTTATTAATTGAACCATACAAAGTATCATAATTAACAAATATGCCCCTATAAACTCTTTCTTTACAATTTCGCCCTTACTTAGTGAAAAATTCACAAATAGACATAGTCTAATTTGAGAATTATAATTGATTAATCAAAACCAATTACATGAGTCTTACAAGCAATATTATCTCAACTAGTGCGGGGACCATGGGTCTATATAACCGAGCTTCCAATAAGTAGATCAAGAATTTAGCACTAAAATTCACTAACTTATTAATTCTTCGTTGAATCCACGCATAGAACATAGAATTGCACTCTCAGTATATAGAATGCTCTATATGTTCCACCATATAGACACATCATTAGTTATCCATTGTTATAATCCTAATGTGATCAATGATCCTCTATATGAATGATCTACACTGTAAAGGGATTAAATTACCGTTACACCCTACAATGTATTTATTCCTTAAAACACTTGAGCCCGTATAAATGATATTTCAGCTTATGTGAAATGAGTACTCCACCATTTATGTTCGTTTGGTCAAGCTCGAAGGAGATCATCCTTTGCTTACTATTCGCCAGATAGAAGCTATAGATTCCATGTTTATGATAGCGCTCCCACTCAATTGCACTACCGTGTTCCCAAAAAGTACGTATCACCCTGACCTAAAAGTAGGCTTAACTAACAATTCAAGGAACACGAATAGCCTTTCAAGATTGAGCCTAATCATAACAGGATTAAGATCATTTGATCTAGGATCAACTAGGCGATATTGACTTGAATAGATTTTACGGTAAGTTTAATTAAATCTAAGTCAAAGTTCAATATCGGTCCCTTCCGATGCATACTCCATGCATCCAACCTGAGCTTTACTTTAACCAATGCTCTGGAAAGAACATACCACTTCTCCAAATGCAAGTAAACTCTGTTGTAGATTATCATATCAGTAAAACCCTGTGTCTGATAAATCTAGGAAACTTTATTCACATAGTCATGTTTACTTTCCAATGTGTTGACGGCACAATAAACAGGATCAAGTATGTGAAAAGGGTTTCAGATGAATCTATACATTATGTACATATAATCATGAAATAAATCATGTGAACCGTGCAACATTAAATGTTATTTCTGATCTATATTAATAAGTAAATCTGATTATATTGAAATGAGTTTTATTTAGGGCATAAAACCCAACAAACTCCCACTTGCACTAATATAAAACAAAAAAGTGCGTTTCAAATAATCTCAACACCTTGATATACAAATCAAGTGTAGTAGTAGTAAACTCCTCGTAATAGGATCTGAAAGGTTGAATTAACCACAACCTTTTCTCCACCATTACTCTTCTTTTAATCACAAAATCATTGATAATGTGAAATTCCTCTCTATATGTCTACTCTCTTGGGATATTGGATTCTATATCTTTGGCAACTACTTTTGGTTAATCAGGAAATTAACACTAGTAGTTTAAGGCAATTTGGAATGATGCCAAAAATGTATAGAACTTTCCTTAGACTGAATAAGTACCTTTCCTGCAACCTTAACATTCAGTCCCTCTCTGGTAGACCTAGAGACTTCAGATAGGTTTTTACACTTCTCCAAAATCACTATTCCACCCCCAGAGTCACCACCATCTTATCAGAAATATTCACTAGCACATAGGCAAATTTCGAAATCTGATGTGGTGTAGTCTAAGAGTTTTAAACACACTCTTATAGACTAACATATAGTTCCTCTTCTTAATCTTAGGATTTACTTGATTGTCTTCCAATGTTCTTCTCCTGGATTAATCTGATACCTACTCATTACTCCCACTCAACAGCAAGTGTCTGGTCTAAGGCATACAAAAGCATATCTGAGACCTCTCACTGTTGATATAAGAAATTCTTTCATGGCTTTATCTTTTCTGGAATAGTTGAGACTTTTCCTTAGATAAATAAAATCTATGTCTAAGAAGTTGTCAAGCTTCTATAGATTGCCATTAGAAAGAAAATGCTTCAGCATCTTACTAAAGTAAGTTTCTTGCATTAGAGTAAGTAATTACCAGGTATACCACAAGCCATAGGTTTAGATAAACTCAAACCTATAATACTAGGAACAGGAAGTTTTTTTAAGTCCATTGAATGGACTTATAAACGAAAATTTCCTTTTATGTCCTTGTAATAGAAAACTTTAGGTTACTCCATGTGAATGGATTAAACCATAGTTCTATTGGCTTTCTTCTTAGTTTCTTATCTTGACAATCCATTACTTGTTTAAACTCACAATGGATTTTAATCACTAGTGTCTCCCAAGTCATAAGAAGGTGAGTTCCTAGAAACTCTCCCACTACGACAAGGTACCGTGAATTATGTCGAAGAAAACTAAATGGTATTAACCTCTTTGGTTGTGACAAGACAACAAAGGCAGTGGGATCATCATATGTCAAATAAGATGATAGAACACTTTTGGAATCAAGAATTAAATATCTCCTTTATTTTCTACTTGTTTTCAGACTTAGTCATTTTCTTAGAAAAGTAGTATTTGTTTGAACAAACACTTTCTTATCTATTGACAATGGGATGGTCCACCCCTAATCACTTAGAATAGCTAACAAACCATGGTTAACAGTTCTAGCTTTTCTTAAGATTTTGATTAGGTCATCCATGAATCTAGTAATGATTTACATTAAGTACCCAACCATTACATCATTCTGAAATTGTATTACCATAGAAGGATTTAGGCAACGACTAGTAACTAATCATCAATATGCAACTCGAAATTTCTGGGGAGGTAAGTTTGGATATAATTCAGAAATCAATTTAATGATCTTTGAACTGGATATCTACTAACTATTTCTCCACCCCTATCAGTTCGCAAGATCTTTAACCACTTACCTTAATGGTTTTAACCATTGCTAGAAATTAATGAAATTTTTCAAACATTTCAAATTTCTTTGCTAAAAGGTATAATCTAGAGTAATCGTTTTAAGAATACAACGAAAAACTCATATCCACCCCTGAATGTACATCCATCTGTGAATGAGATGAACTACTATCAGTGGATATAGGCATATTAGCTCTTTGCAAAGATTGATCTTGTCAAATCCACTATGATCAAGATACAAATGCCATAGATTAAAAAACATGTGGTAGTGACTTTGATGACTTAGGTTTAGTTACATCAAAGAATTCTTAGAATACTGCAAGTGGATCCTGGTCACAGAATACCTAACTTATATTCCATACAGTTTTAATTCATTAATAAAAGATGGGTATTAAACACTTGAGAAAGTGTAACTGTATTGTATCTGGAATTAGAAATATAAGAAAATTTCTGTTTGGATTCTAAAATTAAAGTCAAAGACTTAATTTATACCAAATAAAATGAGTAATTCTATCTTGGACCACCACTACTAATACAAACTCTAAGTCAGATTTGCTCATACAAGTAGGAGATTTCTAAGATTGAGGATTTATATCAATTGGGAATAGAATTTCGGGATTATAATCATAAGCGTCATTTAATTTCTTAAGAGAAAATATAGAATGACATGAAATGATTTATAGACCATTCATCCAATGATATGTTTTTAAAGCTAATTCGAAATGAATAAGCTAAGAGGAATTAGGATAATTTCGTTTAAAATAAGAATCCAACGATGCTTCGATTAGCGAAAGTCAAAGTAATCTTATTTATACAATCTTCTTGTTTCATATCGTAAAAATACTAGTCTAAGGTGTCATCAATTGATGAACAGCTAGATGTCGCATATACAATATTTATCTTTCGAGATCTAACACTATTATGTATGTCTAATGGTGAAAATCCACTAGGGATTTATCTCATTAGATAAACAAGCCAAGTTAGACCAACAATGAAGATTCGAAATTAAACTACAACTTAATAACAGAAAATAACATGGTTCAATATAAATTCATACACAATTCAGAAATTATAAGCATATAGCAAGTAGGAATGACAAGTGAAAATACTAAAACATACAATCCTAAATAATTTCCAAGGTTTTTCAACAAACTGATACAGTGTCCCGTTTAGGCGAGAGTCAAAGCATCATCCATTGAATAGAGTTGTCAGCTCATCTAAAATGATAACCATTCTAGCAACCTTTTATTCGATCAAGATTAGAATTCAGCGTTGTCCCGTTTAGGCGAGAGTCAAGGCAATTCTATCTTATGAGCATCCACCATTGTTTCATAATTTGCAAGTCAAGTATGGTCGCCACCATTAGCGTGATCCATACCATACAAAACACTTACAAACTACTTATCATGCGAGGTTAAACGGTGCGAAATTGCTAATGAACGTTCCTCCATTAGGGAGGATTACTCACTAAAACAAACGCGGTGTAAAACCCACAATGGAGATCGAATGTCTTAATAATAATCAAGCTCATTATTTAAAGTGAGTTGTATTTTCTTTGATTCTCTTTATTTAATTTATTTATTTTAAATATATATTTATTTAAAATTTCCAATTTAGAATGAAAAATTCTAAATATAAATTTTAATTTAATATTTATAAATTTTACTTAGATGGATATGAAAATAACATGAATTATTTCCATCTTAGTAATAATTTCCAATAAATATTTAGAAAAATATTCAATTTAAGTTGTTACAAAATTAATATAAATTAATTTACAACTCAAATTTAATTTTTCTATAAATATATATTGCATTTCGAAAAATTAAAGTATTTAAGAATACAATTTTCGAAAATGCATGTTAAAATAAAAAATTAATCCTGGAAAAATTATTCTAATTTAATGTTGGCCCAAAATTAATTAATAAAATTAATTTACAACAAAAAATATAATTTTCCTATTTAATTAAATATATAAGAAAAATTTCAAATATTTAAGTATGATGATGAAAATCAACTTAAATATTAATTTTCTATTTAATTAAATACACTAGAAAAATACTTCAAGCAAAAATATCATCTATCTAGATTTTCCTTTGACTAATTAATTCAATTTCTAATAATATACTTTAATTCAATTTATTTTAAATTAATCAATAAATGAAAAAATCATTGATTTAAGTTGATCCAAGAATTAATTAAAATAAATAATTAATTTACAACTTAATCTATTTTTCAAGATAAAATTCGAAATTCTAGCATTTAAGAAATGCAATTTCGAAAATTGATTAATAAAATAAAGAAAAAATATATATTTTGAAAATTATTTAAATTTAGTTGAAAAAATAAATTTCAACTAAAAATAATTTTCTATTTAATTAAATGTCATGAAAAAGAAATATTTAAGTATGATGATAAAAATCAACTTAGATATTTAATTTTCAAATTAATTAAATGTATTAAATTCAAGAAATAAATAATTAAGTGTAGAGAAGGCTTAATTATTAATCTCTAGTTTAATACTAGGAAAAAATATACTTAAAATAAATTGTACCAAAATTAATTATTTAAATAATTAATTTCACAATGTATAATATTTTCCTATTTAATATTAGAAATAATAAGTAGTCTAGAAATAACTATCTAGAAAATATCTTATTTGACTAAGTATCTTTTCCACAAAATTTGAAAAAAATATCTAATTTAAGTTGTATTAGAAAAAAATCTAGAACTTAAATATTTTTCAAATTTAAATTTAATTAAATATCAAAAATTAAGTTGTAACCACTTAATTTGAAAATATTCCATTTTAAGTTAATATTCGAAAAGATAATAACCAATGCCTAAAATTCCTCAACTTAATTTTTGAAATTTGAAATTCAAAAGATATTCAGATTTAAGTTGGTTAGTTGTAGATAACTAAATATCAACTTAAATAAGAATATTTAATGAAAAATTTAAATTAAGTTCCAGAAAGAATCTAGATGGTTATAATTCTATATTTAATTAAATACAAGAAAATACATATAGTTTAGCTTAGAATAAAAAATTCTTTAAACTATAATTTTCTTAAATTAATTTCAAAATAAATGAAATTAATTATGTTGCTAATCAATTTTTATTAGGTTAAACTAGTGTAATTAACCTAGTACAGTTGTTCAAATCAGGCAAATGGGCCTTCACAATTGGGGTGGTTCATGTGAGGGGGTGCTGGGTTCAGTATGTCGTACCCACTTCTATGGCTCCCAACTCTCACACAAGGCCCAAAAGAGAGGAATTTAACCTTAATAAGAACAACTGTTATTAATTGAATAAGCCCAATAACTAAATGGGCCTAAATAAATTCTATCAAGAACTATGATAATTTATTTTAGCAACAACAACCTATATGTATCTATAATCAAATTAAACACATAGGCTCACACAGGCACACTTTGGATGGGTCCTATCATGTTGCTAGGTCATACACAGATGAAAGAAGATTGTAAATATACCTGTTACAAATTATTAACTTGACCAAGGGAGCCATCAGATCATTAGATCTGGCAAAAAGTAACCATGGCTATTTGCAATCAAGTAATAATAGGTTTTGAAAACTTACAAACAAGCTAAAACACATACTCCTGCAACAAGGTTAGTTGGATAGTTGGATGTAGGATTTATTTAATTTCGAAAATAATTAATTAAATAATAAAAAAAAAATTCGAAAATTTAAAAAAAATTTGAAAAATTCGAAATTTTTAAAAAATTTAAATTTAAAATTAAACCTACAATTTTTGAAAAATTAGGTTTCAACCAACCTAAATATCATTTCAAAAATTTGCTAACTACTTTTAAATTTTAAATGTTATTTTATAAATAAAAATTAAATAAAAAATTAGAAAAGATAAATAAATATCTTTTTCAAATTTTAAATGTAATTTAAATAAATAAAATAACAAAATTTAAAAAATTAGCAAAATATCTTATATCATTTAAAAATTACATGATTATAAATATCTTATTTTTAAATTTAAAATAAGATAAGATATAATCAAATTTTAAAATAAGATAGATTTTTAAGCAAGAAGATAGATACTAATTCTATTCAAATTCAAATTACACTAATATCTTGAATTAAATTTTAAAAAATATTAAATTAATTCAAAAAGATAATTAGAATTGAATTAGGAATAGTAATAGTATAAATACAAAACTATACCAAAAATCGGAAGTTAATTCCATGAAAAAGCATGAAAAATCAAAGAAAAACAAAAAATTGTGAACTGTACGGACAGTTTCGCGATCGCAGGAAAATTTCAGCACAGCCTCGATTTTTTCAAATCTTCAAAAATTCATGATACCATCCAAAAACATACAAACAATCGTTTTAAAGTCCAAATTTCTTGCAAGTAAATCAATTACCATGGCTCTGAGGCCAGTTGTTGGAAATTATTTTACCAGGATCTTAGATCTACTCACAAGTATGTTTATTAACACCTTAAATATGAACTTTCTAAAACGATGAAATAAACACATATAAAGTTAAAGAAACCTTACATTGGGTGCAGCGGAATAATATGACTCCTTCCGTTCAGATATCTAGCCCTTGATTCCTTTCTGTAGGAGAGCATTATCAATATCTGAACCTGGATCTCTTTCTCTGAATCTTTGATGCTGAAACTCCTTTGCTGATGATCTTTCTTCACGATCTTCCTCACTATGATTGAGGTATCACTTGATGTGTGTGGGCACTACTCTAATCACTAAGGATTTCGAAATATTGAAGAGGGAAGGAGAAAGAGAAGGGTCAGCCAAAGATAGGGAGAGAGAAGGCTCAGTTTTTTTCTGAAGGAAAAATAGAAAATTTAAGTGTGTAATTTTCCTGAAGCCTTCACTATCTATTTATAGCATTCCACTAGGGTTAGGTTTGAATTATTTGGCATTAAAATAATGAAAATATCAGTTTAAATTTCTTACAAAAGTGGCTGGCCCTATACTAGTGGATTCGGGCCTCACTTTTTGCAATTTTGCAGTTTTACCTTTTCTGCATCTGATTTTCTCAAAAACGCCAATTTTCTAATTCAACCATTTAAATGTCAATTCTAACTATTTAATAACTATAAATAATTATTAAATAATATTGTCATTTATCATATTTATTAATTGAACCATACAAAGTATCATAATTAACAAATATGCCCCTATAAACTCTTTCTTTACAATTTCGCCCTTACTTAGTGAAAAATTCACAAATAGACATAGTCTAATTTGAGAATTATAATTGATTAATCAAAACCAATTACATGAGTCTTACAAGCAATATTATCTCAACTAGTGCGGGGACCATGGGTCTATATAATCGAGCTTCCAATAAGTAGATCAAGAATTTAGCACTAAAATTCACTAACTTATTAATTCTTCGTTGAATCCACGCATAGAACTTAGAATTGCACTCTCAGTATATAGAATGCTCTATATGTTCCACCATATAGACACATCATTAGTTATCCATTGTTATAATCCTAATGTGATCAATGATCCTCTATATGAATGATCTACACTGTAAAGGGATTAAATTACCGTTACACCCTACAATGTATTTATTCCTTAAAACACTTGACCCCGTATAAATGATATTTCAGCTTATGTGAAATGAGTACTCCACCATTTATGTTCGTTTGGTCAAGCTCGAAGGAGATCATCCTTTGCTTACTATTCGCCAGATAGAAGCTATAGATTCCATGTTTATGATAGCGCTCCCACTCAATTGCACTACCGTGTTCCCAAAAAGTACGTATCACCCTGACCTAAAAGTAGGCTTAACTAACAATTCAAGGAACACGAATAGCCTTTCAAGATTGAGCCTAATCATAACAGGATTAAGATCATTTGATCTAGGATCAACTAGGCGATATTGACTTGAATAGATTTTACGGTAAGTTTAATTAAATCTAAGTCAAAGTTCAATATCGGTCCCTTCCGATGCATACTCCATGCATCCAACCTGAGCTTTACTTTAACCAATGCTCTGGAAAGAACATAGCACTTCTCCAAATGCAAGTAAACTCTGTTGTAGATTATCATATCAGTAAAACCCCGTGTCTGATAAATCTAGGAAACTTTATTCACATAGTCATGTTTACTTTCCAATGTGTTGACGGCACAATAAACAGGATCAAGTATGTGAAAAGGGTTTCAGATGAATCTATACATTATGTACATATAATCATGAAATAAATCATGTGAACCGTGCAACATTAAATGTTATTTCTGATCTATATTAATAAGTAAATCTGATTATATTGAAATGAGTTTTATTTAGGGCATAAAACCCAACAAAACCCAACACTGACAATCGCAGTCCTTGGTGACAAGATGATTTTCAGCAGTCAACATCATTTGAATATCAACTTCTATCTGAGGGTGTTGACTCGACGGAGCAGTGAATCTTAAAGAAAGATGTCTGAAGCTGATTAGTGAAGCTACCGAGAGTATGCCTTCATATAGCGAGATGGATGTCTTGCTATTCGTCGCTCAAGTTCATTCAATTATTATGCTTAGTTTGTATAATGTACATTATACGCTAAGTGTTATAACAGTTAACATGTCTCATTTACTTCTCTTTATACGTAGCGAGGTTGATGCCTCGCTTTGTACTTCTGACGTAGAATGGTTTCTCGTCAACGCGCTAGACAATAGTTTGTATATCCTTATCTCGCTTAAGACTTTTCAGTCAGCAAGTTGTAAATATACTCTATCAACTCCGTATTTAATGAGTTATTTCATTTTAATATCTTTAAAAATAATTACCATTATATTTGGTTATTCGTATTCTCCCAGGTTGACACGTGTCTCCCTCTGAAGTGCCAGTCGAATTTTGGGTATTACACTTAAATTTTTTTTTCTTTTTGTTTAATACATAAGTTGAGTGAAACCTAATAAATTTTATGATTTTATCAATCGATACATTTCACATGATTTTTAAAGGCACATGATCTTAAAATATAATTTATATAAATTATTTTCTAATATCAAAATCGAAAGTATTTTAAGTCAAATTATATTTGTAAGGTAAGTCAATCTTGATATTGTTGGAATTTATTTTACCAGGATCTTAGATTTACTAACAAGTATGTTGTTTAACATCCTAAATATGAACTTCTAAAACGATAATAAACACATATAAAGTTTAGGAAACCTTACATTGGTTGTAGCGGGATAATATGTCTCTTTCCACTCAGATCTCTAACCCTTGTATCCTTTCTGTCGCAAAGTGTCACTAAGATCTGAGTCTGAATGTCCTTCTCTTCAATTTGGATTCTTCACGATCTTCCAAACTATGATTGAGGTACCACTTGATGTGTGTGGGCACTACTCTATCACTCAAGGTTTTCGAAATTAGAAGAAGAAAAGAGAGAGAGAGAGAGAGAGAGAGAGAGAGAGAGAGAGAGAGAGAGAGAGAGAGAGAGAGAGAGAGAGAGAGAGAGAGAGAGAGGCTATAGAAGGCTAGTGAGTGGCTCAATTTTTCTGAAGGCAATCTCTTTAATCACTGAATCTCTTATTTTGGTGTGAGCCATCACTATCTATTTATAGGTAGCCACTAGGTTTAGGTTAGTAATTATTTGGCATTAAAATAATGAAAATAATAATTGGAAAAAGCCTCTCCAAGTGGCCGACCATGGTGTTAATGGGCCCCACTTGGTATTTTACAATTTTGACAATTTTCATTTCTATTTTCTCAAAAACGCTAATTTTCTAATTCTAACCATTTAAATGCCAAAACTAATTATTTCATAACTAAAATAAATTATTAAATAATATTGTCATTTAACATAATTATTAATTAGACATATAGAGTATCTTAATTAATAAATAAAACCTAGAATCTCTTTTCTTCACAATTTTGCCCTTACTTAGTGAAAATTCATAAACTAGACATAGTCTTATTTTAGAATTATAATTGATTAATTAAAATCAATTATCTGAGTCTTACAAGCAGTATGGTCTCAACTAGAATGGGGACCATGGATCCATATTACTGAGCTTCCAATAAGCCGAACCGAATTCACCAAGTAAATTCCCTAACTTATTAATTCCTTGTTGCATCCACTCTTAGAACTTGGAATTGTACTCTCAGTTATATAGAACGCTCTATATGTTCCACCATATAGATACGCTATCACATTTAACCATCGTTATAATCTCAATTGATCAAAGATCCTCTACATAGATGATTTACACCGAGTAGGGATAAATTTACCGTTTCACCCCTCAATGTATTTTGCTCCTTAAAACAATTAGCTACCTGTAAATGATGTTTTAGTGAACTAAAATATAATCACTGAAACAAGAGCTCTTCCATTTACTTCTATTTAGCTAAGCTCGAAGGAAATCATCACTTGACTTCTAAACACCTATAGAAGCTATAGATTCCATATTTATGTTTAGCGCTCCCACTCAATCATACTATCCCTGACCCAAAAGCAGGCTTAACTAACAAATCAAAGAACATGAATAGCACTCCTGAGATTGAGCCTAAGCATATCAGGATTTAGATCTTTTGATCTAAGATCAACTAGTGATATTGACTTGGAAAGATACTATGGTAAGTATTATAATATCTTAACTAAGATCAATATCGGTCCAGTCCAATGTATACTCCATACATTCGAAACTAGTATACTTTGCCAATGTTCTGGAAAGAACATAACACTTATGCAAAGTGTAAGTACACTTCATCGTTGATTATCACATCAGTGTAAATCCAAAGCACTGATGAATGAAGGACTTAGTCTTTCGAATCATATAATCACAATCACATTCCACTGTGTTGACATCACTGTAATTGTGAATGAATATATGTTCTGGACTTAACAGATTTTGTACATATATTAAACCATAAACATGAAAACTATATGTTAACATAAATCACTTCTAATCTCTTATTGATAACAAATAAGATTAGATTGCAATGTGTTTTATTTAGGGCATAAAATCGCAACAAACTCTCACTTGCACTAACATAAAACAAGTTGTGCATTCCAATCAATCTATTATCTTGATCTTCAGATCAAGTGTAGTATATTTGACTAAACCCAAATTTCTGGAACCAAGTTTATAAAACATTATGCAACATCCTTTACTATATGCATTACTCGTCAAGAAATACTGAAATCCTTACTGCTTATTAAGTACATCCGAATAAACAGAAGATATATCTCTCATTCTTTAAAGAATGAAATAGAGCTAATACAGTGTAGAATTTCTTCAGCTGAATAACTTTCTAGTAATCTCGAATTTACAAAGTTATATATTAAACTGATGGAGCTTGAATTATTATAGATGGGTTTTTACACTCTTCTAGAATAACTCCGCCACTCCCAGAGTAATCACCATCTCAAATTCTTAATGAGTTGGTGTAGATATAAGGATTACTAATATATAGTTCCTTATTATCTAACATATATGTCACTTTCATAAACCTTTCTTGACTGTCCCTTAATGTTCCTTATTTCATTACATCTCAGATGGCTCCCACTCAACAGTAGGTGTCTGGTTAAATTTTACATTTAACCTCTTACTATTGTTTTGAGGGATATCTAGTTGTGACATATTATCTTAGTCTGAAACTGTAAGTTCCTTTAAGACTAAGTCATCAACATAGCAATCTAGTATTTTAAATTAAGTGTAAAATACTTGCTAGAGATTAAGTAATTAAATTGAGATACCATAAAATTTTATGAGGATTAGAAATCTTTGCTCAAGTCATTCGAATAGACTATGCAAGAATTCTTCTATCTTATTCTCATAATTCTGATAAGTTATTTCTATCCACATGAATTGTTAGATTTACTTTCTCAGTAGTGTTCTTAAGTTCCTATCAGAAGTGTCACCAAATGAAGATGGGTAAAGAATTTAAAAATTATCCCACTCATTAAGGTAGTGTGATACATTGTCAAAGAACTTTTATTGGTATCAATTTCTATTACAACAGTAAATATAAACTGGAACAAATAATCAAGATCAAGAATTTATTATGATAATTGCTAATTCATTATATTACTTCCATGTTTAAAATTATGTGTGACAAAGAGTACTGTGGTACATAGTCCACCCCTAAGTATATAGAGATTATGATCCACCCCTAAGGGATATAGAGATCACGGTTCTCTAAGTGTTATAGAGATCATGTGGAGTTTCGAATATAATCCAGAGTTCAATAGATATAAAAGATCGTTGAACTGCGTATTATTCTTAACTTTTTCTCCACCCCTATCAGATTATAAGATCTTTCTATTAAACAAATTCTTAATAATTGTTTTAGAATTAACAATTATTCATAAACATAGAAAAGTAATTCTAAATGTTTATGTAGTATTAACTCTTTGAAGAGTTTAAGATACTATAGAATTTGTATCAATAATAAAAACACATACACATACAATTATTAAAACATATAAATATAATTGGTATTGGTTACACATGATAAAGTAAATGAAGCTCAATTCATAAATTGCAATTTATTTCCAAAATAGAAAACTTTATTATAAAATCTTCCAAAATTAAAGGAATTGTTTGCAACAATATGAAAAAATAGGGAATAAAATCCCAAACTAATAATTAAAATCTAAACTGTTCTGAAACTAAAACAATTAATTCAAATATAAATAATAAAAACGAGCTTCATCTTCATCTTGGACGAACTCCACCCCTTTGTCCAACTTTCCGATTCAACTCGCTAAGATAGCATCCGAGTTCAAGTAGCTTGGGCTGTAATAAGAAGAAAAATAAATAAACATGGTTAGTAGGTCTAGAATTAATAATCCAAATGGATAATAATTCACTAAAACTCATTAGTTTATAGGAAAAGAAATACCATGTTTCTTTGCAAGAAGTTTAGGACATTGGGGTTTCCAATGGCGTTTTTCATTGCAGTAGAAGCACTTTCCTTTTAGTGTATCACCAGGAGTAGCAACCTTTTTCTTTTTAACTGTTTTCACAGCTTAAACAGGCTTCTTGCTATTCTTCCACTTCTTCTTTGTCTTGGGTTTGGAAGTAGAGGCAAAGTTTGCCTCAACTTTAATCGTCTCATTACCATTTCCAGAATTATGAGGTTTACTCCCTTTTTTCTTGGGTCCTCCAATTAAATTTTCATATGTCTGAAGGTCGTTGACTAACGTGTGAAAGTCTTGTTCCTTCTTATTCATGACATAATTTGATGTGTAGGGCAGAAAAGCTGGAGTCAGACTATTCAAGATAAGACTCACTTGAGTTGTCTGATCCATTTCAGCTCCATGATTTTTGGGCTTCTTGGAAATAACTTGCCATCTGGAGAAGGTGATCACGCACATTCTGATGGGGTTCCATCTGTGCATTGATAAAGTTCTTTGTCGCATCAAAGCGAGACTAAATTGATGCCATTTCGAATAGCTCAGTTAACTGTGTCATGATTTCTGCAGCCGTGACAGTGTTTGCAAACCTTGTTTTCAAGGTGTCAACCATGCTGGAAAGCATGAAGTATCGAGCTTTGTTGTTAGCATTCTGCCAACGCTCGTACTTCTCTTTAACAACTTTGGTTGCATTGTCACCCGGCTGTTCAGGAGACGGTTCAGTTAACACAAACAAGGCACTTTCACCTATGAGAGCAATGTTAATGTTCTCTCTCCATTTTGGAAAGTTAGATCCACTCAGCTTATTATCAGTCAACAGTGATAACATGGGATTGGTCATGGTCATATTGGATACTACAAATAACAATAAATAGAAATCAATTAAGGTTTAACACAAAATCTCATTCAGAAATTATTAACACATAGCAAGTAAATATGACAAGTGAAAATGACAATCCTAAATAATTTCCAAGGTTTTCAACAAACTGATATCAGTGTTCCGTTTAGGTGAGAGTCAAAGTTACCATCCATTGAATAGAGTTGTCAGCTCATCTAAAATGATAAACATTCTAGCAACCTTTTATTCGATCAAGATGTGAATCTAGCGTTGTCCCGTTTAGGTGAGAGTCAAGGCTATTCTATCTTATGAGCTTCCACCATTGTTTCATACTTTTGTAACCCTTATTAAAGTCGCCACCATTAGGGTGATCCATACTAAAATAAAACGCTTACAAAGAGTACTTATCTTTCGAGATTCTACGGTGCTAACTTGCTAATGAACGTTCCTCCATTAGGGAGGATTACTCACTAAAACAATAACTATGTAAAACCAACAATGGAGATCGAATATCATAATAATAAAGCTCATTATTTAAAATGTATTTTCTTCTATTATTTATTTTACTCTATTTATTTTAAATATATATTTATTTAATTAAAATTTCTAATTTAGAAGAAAATTCTAAATAAAATTTAATTTAATATTTATAAAATTATACTTAGATGGATATGAAAATAAAATGAATTATATCCATCTTAGTAATAATTTTTCAATAAATATTAAGAAAATTATTTAATTTAAGTTGTATTAATTTTAATTAATTTGCAACTCAAATTTAATTTTCTATAAATATATATTGTATTTCGAAAAATTAAAGTATATAATAATACAATTTTCGAAATGCTCTAAAATAAAATAAAAATAAATTAAACACTACTAGAAAAATACTTCAAAAAAAAAATATCTATCTAGATTTTTTTTGACTAATTAATTCATTTTCTAATTATAATATATTTTAGTTCATTTATTTTAAATTAATCATTAAATGAAAAAATCATTGATTTAAGTTGGTTCAAAATTAATTAAAATAAATAATTAATTTACAACTTTAATCTATTTTTCAAGAAAAATTCAAAAATATCTTGCATAATTAAATGCAATTTTGAAAATTGATTAATAAAATAAAAAATATATATATTGAAAATTATTCAAATTTAAGTTGTTATGAAATTTGAAAAAAAAAAATCAAACTTAAAATAATTCTCTATTTAATTAAATCTCATGAAAATAAATAATACCTAAGTATCATGATGAAAATCAACTTAGATATTTAATTTTTAATTTAATTAAATGTATTAAATTCAAGAAATAAATAATTAAGTATAGAGGAAACTTAATTATTAATTCTATTTTAATACTAGGAAAATATACTTTGTTGATCAAAAATTAATTATTAAACATTTAATTTTCAATTTAAAATATTTTCCTATTGTAAAATTAGAAAAAATAACTATCTAGAATATATTTCAATTAAACTAAGTGTTTTCTAAAATTTAAAAAAAACTAATTTAAGTTGTTATAGGAAAATCTAAAATATCCAACTTAAATATTTTTCAAATAAAATTTAATTAAATATCAAAATTAAGTTGTAACAACCTAATTTTAAAAATATTCCATTTTAAGTTGATTTAAGAATTTTTTTATAAAATATCAACTTAAAAAGAATATTCTAAGAATGTTCAATAACCAATTCCTAGCATTCTTCAACTTAATTTTAAATTCAAAAGATATTCAAATTTAAGTTGATAATCAAAATTAGTTAGAAATAACTAATTTTCAACTTAAATATGAATATTTAATAAAATAATTAAAATAAGGTTTAGAAAGAATCTAGTTAGTTATAATTCTTTATTTAATTAAATACAAGAAAAATACAGATAGTTTATCTAGAAATAATTTCATTAAACTAAGAGTGTTTTTCTTAAAATTAATTTTAAAATATTAAAATGAAAAATAAATTTCATATATTTTAAAAGTTAATTATGTTGCTAATCAATTTTATTAGGTTAAACTAATTTAATTAACCTAGTACAGTTATCCAAATTAGGCAAATGGACCTTCACAGTTGGGGTTGTTCATGTGGGGGAGAGCTGAGTTCAGTATGCCGTACCCACTTCTATTGGCTCCCTAACTCTCACACAAGGCCCAAAAGAGAGGAATTTAATCTTAAAATGAACAACTGTTATTAATTGAATAGGTCCAAAAATTAAATGGGCCTAAATAAAATCTATCATGGTGTGACATTTTATTTAGCAACCTAGTTCATTAAAAAAATGAACAACCTATATGCATCTATAACATAAAGTACATATACGCTCACACAAGCACACAGATTTGGATGGATCCTATCATGTTACTAGGTCATACACAGATGAAAGAAGAATGTAAAATTTACCTGTTACAAATTATTTACTTGACCTATTGACAATTGAACCATAGGTTAAAATCAGATTATTGGATCTGTCAACAAGTTAACCATGACAATTTAGATCAAGCAATAATAGGTTTTATAAAACTTACAGACAAGCTAAAACACATACTCCTGCAACAAGTTGAGTTGGATAGTTGGATGTAGGATTTATTTAATTTTAAATTAATTATTTAAAAACAAATTCGAAAATAATAATAATAAAAAAAATTTTGGTTTTTAAATAAATTTAAATAAAATAAATTAATATTTAAAATTAAACCTACAATTTTGAAAAATTAGGTTTCAACTAACCTAAATATCTTTTCAAAAAAAATTTGCTAACCATCCTTTAAATTTCATGTTATTTTATAAATTAAATATTCAATAAAAGAAAATGATAATTAAATATCCTTTTCTGATTTTATAATTTAATTTAAATAAAAAATAACAAAATTTAAAAGTTAATAAAATATCTTATTTCAATTCAAAATATCATGATTATAGTAATCTTATTTTAAATTTAAATAAGGTCAAATAATTTAAAAAAATAAAATAATTTTAAAAAAAATAATATCTGACCTTAAATTTAAAATAAGATAAAATAATTAAATTTAAAAATAAGATAAAAAAAACTAAGCAAAAAGATAGATTTTTACCTATTTTCAAGTTCAAATTACACTAATATCTTAAATTAATTTGAAAAAATTCAAATTAATTTATTTCAGATAATTAGATTTGAAATATGAAAAGTAAAAATCAAAATACAAAACTACACAAAATATCGAAAGTTAATGTAATATCTGCTAACTCCGAAAGGGTATTTTTGTAATTTTATTTAGTTGAGAGTATTTTTTTTATTATTTTACATATTTATGGATTTAAATATGTATGAGAATTTTTTCTTTGTGATGACATGATATTATTGGCATGTGCATAATGCCTAATAAATATATATCTGGCTATTATTATATGGGTGTGTGAATTGTTTGATTTTGGTGCATATTGTTATTAGTGTAGGAATAATAATAATGATGAATGTTAACTTATAATAATATTGGGATTATTATTTTGGTCTAATAATATGGGTAAATATTATTATATTGTTAAAGGGTATATTTAACATTATCATCATCATTATTATTATTATTATTATTATTATTAATATTAATGTTATTATATTTAAATTTAACGTTATTATTATTATTATTATTATTATTATTATTATTATTATTATTATTATTATTATTATTATTATTATTATTATAGGTTGTTAATACGAAACAGAATGTGGTTGTATGTATATGCGCACGAACCGAACCGAGATTTTGGTGGAATGAGAATCGTTCCACTTCGGTTCAAAGCGATATTTTGATTGGGTTTAAACACGGTAGAAATTAGGTTTTAAGCTGTATTTTCGTACACCCAAAACAGAGAACCAACGAGAGAGAGAGAGCACATATACGGCGTATACGATACCGAAAAGTTTCGTTTCTTCAAGCGGAGCGCAACCTGGGTGAACGTGGGGGTTTGGGATCACTTATATACGACCTAAGGAAGCTTTTTAACGTGGTATAGGGGGCGGAAGTCGTCGTTTTAAGATTCGCCATTTTTGAAGCTTCAAAGGTGCGGCTTAGTTACGGACTCGAATTCGAACGTGTTTAAGCTTGTTCTTGGGTCAAGGGAGGTTATATTTGAGTGCATGGGACCCTAAGGATTGTTTTTGACGTAAGAAAACGAAGCTTTAACGTCCAAAACGAAAATCCAAAATTTTGACTCCATTAAAGACGGTACACCGCCAACGAAGAAGACGACCCCGATCTGCCTTCTCGGACCACTTTTCTTGATCGTTTTGAGGTCCTGAGCATTGTGGAGAGCTTCTCCAATCGAAAGGACGCTTCAAGAGCAATCGGAGACAAATTTACACTTTACCGGCGACGAAACTGACGAGAACGCCGGCGACCGCGTTCTGACCATTTCTGAGGTGTTTTTCTTAGATATTTTTGTATATTTTGATTCCTTATTTTATTCTAAGGTGCTTGGTGAAGTTTCATAATTTTCTGAATTTATTTGGAATTATTGTGAATTTTTTAGTACAATTCATAGATTAATTATGAAAAATACTTAGGGTGCTCAGAAAAATCTAGATTTATTTTATATGATGGGCTATGATATATAAACTGTTATAAAATTGGTAGATTGAATTTTCAGGCGATTATGTATTTTTCATGAATTATTGATGTTATTTCTTATTTTAATTATGAAAAATACCTAGGTTGCTTAGAAAATTCAAAGAAAATTATTTATGACTTAGTACAGATTATAAACTGTGTTAGAAGAGTTAGATTCAGTTTTTAATCAATTTTGGTATTTTTCATGAATTTACTTAATTAATGCTTAAGTTAATTATGAAAAATAGATAAGTGTTGTTAAAATAGTAAAATGTATTTTTGAAATACCATTTACTGTCTATGATATCAAATGGAATAGGTTTTATTATTTATTGGTTGTTGTAGGTATTTATTATAATTATTGGTGATTAATTAACTATTTATTTGGGTTTTAATGAGAATAAATAGTATTTTAGTAAATTTTACGTAAAAAGGTGTTGTATGAATTCATGTTTTACGTTAAGAATATTTGTTTGAGTGCATGCAATATGTTTGTGAGAATCAAAATAATAAATGCTTATGTATGGTGTGTCATGCAAGTGAAATGGACCTATGTGTTACGTATTTTTACGTAAGTTTCTGTATGGGTTTAGAGATTCATACTTGAATGTATTTTGAGTGTATTGTTGTGTTAATGAATGTTTAGGATCTTGTTCTCAACAAGGAAATTCGTTGAGGTGCTCGAGGTAGCAAGTGTGGTCTTAGCAACTGAGGTAAGAAGAGTGGACATCTGTACACAGGGTGTATGTTATGCATACAACTTGGGTTCGTTTGTTATTTAATTTGATTGTGTTGTGATTTCCTTATATTTTGTGAGCATCGTTAGCATGAGAATAATATTAGGGTCTTGCTGCTGGTGTGAGCATAACACTTGCAGGTTATAACATTATCATGGGTGAGTACAACTTATGGTAATTAATTGCCCTGTTGGATGCCAAGTGTGAGAATAACACAAGGCAGGGTAGGTTCCCTCATGTCTGATCAACATGAGAGAATAGTTGATTATCGTATGTGAGTATAATGTGCGGTATGAGACTTGATGTGTGCATGTGAGAACAACATGCGTTGTGGATATATTTATGGAATGTGAATTACTGTTGATTAATATTAAAGAGTAAATTATGTCAAGTAACTAGTTAGGAGGTTTATGTCCTACATAGCTCTTCTTACTGGGCGTTAGCTCACGGGTACTCTGTGTGCAGGTAAGGGTAAGGCTAAGCAGTGAGAATGAAGAGCTCGAGGCGTGGACCGCATGTTAGGGGGCTGGCACAGTATTTTGCTTTTAATGTTTTTTTTTTAAACTGCTAAATATTTTGAAACTATTATTTTGACTTAACTAGTTCTTATTTAAGTTTACAGTACTAAAAGTATTTTGTTTTAAACAATGAGATCTCATGCTTGGATATTTTTCAATAAAGAAGTATTTGATTGTCTTTATCTTATTAAATTGTTTTATTCGGACTATCCTATGTGACATCTCGTGAAATCGGGGTGTTACAATTAATTCCATGAAATAGCATGAAAAATCGAAGAAAACGAAAAAAAAAAATGTGAGTTGTACGGATGGTATGCAGTTGCATACTCATCCGCGCGCGCCACAAGGAGATCAACCGAAAAAACTCAGCGCAAGAAGTCCCTTGCATGATTTTCACGCGTGGAAAGGGGTATGAGACACCCCTAGGCGTGTCGCTCGGACAAAATCATGTCCGAACACGCATCTGACCGAGGGAAACTCGGTTCCGCGCGCGTGGGGTGTGTGTGATCATCCTATCTTTTCAAAAATCATAACTAATTCAAATAAAATCGAAATTAAGTTCTGTAAGAAAAATGAATTGCTTAATTTTTTTTCCAAACTATCCAATAAAAATAATTCCAGAAACGAAAATTCAATTATTTTTCATAAAATTTTACAAACATCAATCAATCCTCAAATAACACACAGATCAACATGAAACCATCTGAATCACACACAAATTATTTTAAGTCCAAATTTCTTGAAAGTAAATCAATTACCATGGCTCTGAAGCCAGTTGTTGGAATTTATTTTACCAGAATCTTAGATTTACTAACAAGTATGTTGTTTAACATCCTAAATATGAAATTCTAAAACGATAATAAACACATATAAAGTTTAAGAAACCTTACATTGGTTGTAGCGGAATAATATGTCTCCTTCCACTCAGATCTCTAACCCTGGTATCCTTTTTGTCGCAGAGTATCACCAAGATCTGAGTCCGAATGTCCTTCTCTTCAATTTGGATTCTTCACGATCTTCCAGACTATGATTGAGATACCACTTGATGTGTGTGGGCAATACTCTATCACTCAAGGTTTTCAAAATTAGAAGAAGAAAAGAGAGAGAGAGAGAGAGAGAGAGAGAGAGAGAGAGAGAGAGAGAGAGAGAGAGAGAGAGAGAGAGAGGTCGGCTATAGAAGGATAGTGAGTGGCTCAATTTTTCTGAAGGCAATCTCTTGAATCACTGAATCTCTTATTTTTGTGTGAGCCATCACTATCTATTTATAGGTAACCACTAGGTTTAGGTTAGTAATTATTTGGCATTAAAATAATGAAAATAATAATTGGAAAAAGCCTCTCCAAGTGGCCGGCCATGGTGTTAATGGGCCCCACTTGGTATTTTGCAATTTTGACAATTTTCATTTTTATTTTCTCAAAAACGCCAATTTTCCAATTCTAACCATTTAAATGCCAAAACTAATTATTTAATAACTAAAATAAATTATTAAATAATATTATCATTTAACATAATTATTAATTAGACATATAGAGTCTCTTAATTAATAAATAAAACCTAGAATCTCTTTTCTTCATAATTTTGCCCTTGCTTAGTGAAAATTCATTTACTAGACATAGTCTAATTTTAGAATTATAATTGATTAATTAAAGTCAATTATCTTAGTCTTACAAGAAGTATGGTCTCAACTAGAATGGGGACCATGGACCCATATTACTGAGATTCCAATAAGCCGAACCGAATTTACCAAGTAAATTCCCTAACTTATTAATTCCTTGTTGCTGTTGGGTTTTATGCCCTAAATAAAACTCATTTCAATATAATCAGATTTACTTATTAATATAGATCAGAAATAACATTTAATGTTGCATGGTTCACATGATTTATTTCATGATTATATGTACATGATGTATAAATTCATCTGAAACCCTTTTCACATACTTGATCCTGTTTATTGTGCTGTCAACACATTGGAAAGTAAACATGACTATGTGAATAAAGTTTCCTAGATTTATCAGACATAAGGTTTTACTGATATGATAATCTACAACAGAGTTTACTTGCATTTGGAGAAGTGCTATGTTCTTTCCAGAGCATTGGTTAAAGTAAAGTTCAGGTTGGATGCATGGAGTATGCATCGGAAGGGACCGATATTGAACTTTGACTTAGATTTATTAAACTTACCGTAATATCTATTCAAGTCAATATCGCCTAGTTGATCCTAGATCAAATGCTCTTAATCCTGTTATGATTAGGCTCAATCTTGAAAGGCTATTCGTGTTCTTTGATTTGTTAGTTAAGCCTACTTTTAGGTCAGGGTGATACGTACATTTTGGGAACACGGTAGTGCAATTGAGTGGGAGCGCTATCATAAACATGGAATCTATAGCTTCTATCTGGCGAATAGTAAGCAAAGAATGATCTCCTTCGAGCTTGACCAAACGAACATAAATGGTGGAGTACTCATTTCACATAAGCTGAAATATCATTTATATGGGATCAAGTGTTTTAAGGAATAAATAGATTGTAGGGTGTAACGGTAATTTAATCCCTTTACAGTGTAGATCATTCATATAGAGGATCATTGATCAAATTAGGATTATAACAATGGATAACTAATGATGTGTCTATATGGTGGAACATATAGAGCATTCTATATAACTGAGAGTGCAATTCTAAGTTCTATGCGTGGATTCAACGAAGAATTAATAAGTTAGTGAATTTTAGTAATAAATTCTTGATCTACTTATTGGAAGCTCGGTTATATAGACCCATGGTCCCCCCACTAGTTGAGATAATATTGCTTGTAAGACTCATGTAATTGGTTTTGATTAATAAATTATAATTCTCAAATTAGACTATGTCTATTTGTGAATTTTTCACTAAGTAAGGGCGAAATTGTAAAGAAAGAGTTTTAGGGGCATATTTGTTAATTATGATACTTTGTATGGTTCAATTAATAAATATGATAAATGACAATATTATTTAATAATTATTTATAGTTATTAAATAGTTAGAATTGGCATTTAAATAGTTGAATTAGAAAATTGGCGTTTTTGAGAAAATCAGATGCATAAAAGATAAAACTGCAAAATTGCAAAAAGTGAGGCCCAAATCCACTAGTATAGGGCCGGCCACTTTTATAGGAATTTCCCTCTGATATTTTCATTATTTTAATGCCAAATACTTCAAACCTAACCCTAGTGGAATGCTATAAATAGATAGTGAAGGCTTCACGAAAATTACACTTTTTTTCTGACACTTTCTGAATCGGAAAAAACTGAGTCTTCTCTCTCCCTATCTTTGGCCGAACCCACTCTCTCTTTTCCTCTTGAATTTCGAAATCCTTAGTGTATGAGTAGTGCCCACACACAGCAAGTGATACCTCAATCATAGTGAGGAAGATCGTGAAGAAAGACTTTCAGCAAGAAGGAGGTTTCAACATCAAAGATTCAGAGAAAGAGATCCAGGTTCAGATATTGATAATGCCCTGCTACAGAAAGGAATCAAGGGCTAGATATCTGAACGGAAGGAGTCATTTAATTCCGCTGCACCCAATGTAAGGTTTCCTAAACTTTATATGTGTTTATTTCATCGTTTTAGAAAGTTCATATTTAGGGTGTTAATAAACATACTTGTGAGTAGATCTAAGATCCTGGTAAAATAATTTCCAACAGTTGCATCCACTCTTAGAACTTGGAATTGCACTCTCAGTTATATAGAACGCTCTATATGTTCCACCATATAGATACTGTTAGAATTTATTTTACCAGGATCTTAGATCTACTCACAAGTATGTTGTTTAACACCCTAAATATGAACTTTCTAAAACGATAATTAAACACAAATAAAGTTAAAATAACCTTACATTGGTTGCAGTGGAATAATGTCTCCTTCCACTCAGATCTCTAACCCTTGTATCCTTTCTGTCGCAGAGTATTATCAAGATCTGAGCCCGAATGTCCTTCTCTTTGTGTGTGATCCTTCATAGTCTTCCAATCTATGATTGAGGTACCACTTGCTGTGTGTGGGCACTACTCTATCACTAAGGGTTCGAAATTGTGAAGAGGAAAAGAGAGAGAGATATAGGGTCGGCTATAGAGAGAGAAGTGGAAGGCTCAGTTTTTCTGAAAAGGCAATCTTTGATTTTTTTGTGAAAAATGTCATTTTGAACTGAGCCATCACTTTCTATTTATAGGCAACTACTAGGTTTAGGTTAGTAATTATTTGACATTAAAATAATGAAAATATTAATTGGAAAAAGCTCACTAAGTGGCCGGCCAAGGTGTTATTGGGCCTCACTTGGATTTTGCAGTTTTCACAATTTTTATTTCTATTTTCTCAAAAACGCCAATTTTTCAATTCTAACCATTAAATGCCAAAACTAATTATTTAATAACTAAAATAGATTATTAAATAATATTGTCATTTAATTTAATTATTAATTAGACATATAGAGTCTCTTAATTAATAAATAAACCTAGAATCTCTTTTCTTTACAGTTTCACCCCTGCTTAGTGAAAATTCACAAATTAGACATAGTCTAACTTTAGAATTATAATTGATTAATTACAAATTAATTATTGAGTCTTACAAGCAGCATAGTCTCAACTAGAATGTGGACCATGGATGTATATGCTGAGCTTCCATAAGTGAACCGAATTTACTAAGTAAATCCCTACTTATTAATTCCTCGTTGAATCCACTCTTAGAACTTAGAATTGCACTCTCACACTTATATAGAGCATATTATATGTTTCACGATATAGATATGCTATCTCATTTAACCATTGTTATAATCTTATTGTGATCAAAGATCCTTTATATAGATGATTTACATCGAGATGGGATAATGTTACCGTTTTCACCCCTCAACGTATTTTGCCCCTTAAAACACTTAGCTCCCTATAAATGATGTTTAGTGATCTAAGAAATAGTCTCTTAAACAAGAGCTCATCCAATTACTTCTATTTAGCTAAGCTCGAAGGGAATCATCACTTGACTTCTATACACCAGTAGAAGCTATAGATTCCATATTTATGTTCAGCACTCCCACTCAATCATACTATCATGTTCCCAAAATATACGTATCACCCTGACCTAAAAGTAGGCTTAACTAATAAATCAAAGAACATGAATAGTACTCCTGAGTTGAGCCTAAGCATATCAGGATTTAGATTCTTTTAATCTTAAGATCAACTACTGATATTGACTTGGAAAGATACAACAGTAAGTTTATAATATCTTAACTAAGTTCAATATCGGTCCAGTCCAATGTATACTCCATACATTCAAAACTAGTATACTTTACCAATGTCCTAGAAAGAACATAACACTTACTCCAAGTGTAAGTACACATCATCACTGATTATCACATTAGTGTAAATCCAAAACACTAATGAAACAGGGACTTAGTCTTTTGAATAATATAATCACAATCACATTCCACTGTGTTGACAATACTGTAATTGTGAATAAATATATGATCTGGACTTACAAGATTTTGTGTATAAACAATAAAACATATTAAACCATAAGCAAGTAAAATTCATGCAAACGTAAATCACTTCAAATTTCTTTTCTTGATAACTAATCAGATTATAATGGGTTTTATTTAGGGCACAAAACCCAACAGATACGCTATCACATTTAACCATTGTTATAATCTCAATTGACCAAAGATCCTCTATATAGATGATTTACACCAAGTAGGGATAAATTTACCGGTTCACCCCTCAATGTATTTTGCTCCTTAAAACACTTAACTACCTGTAAATGATGTTTTAGTGAACTAAAATATAATCACTGAAACAAGGGCTCTTCCATTTACTTCTATTTAGCTAAGCTTGAAGGAAATCATCACTTGACTTCTAAACACCTATAGAAGCTATAGATTTCATATTTATGTTTAGCGCTCCCACTCAATCATACTATCATGTTCCCAAAATGTACGTGTGACCCTGACCCAAAAATAGGCTTAACTAACAAATCAAAGAACATGAATAGCACTCCTGAGATTGAGCCTATCAGGATTTAGATCTTTTGATCTAAGATCAACTAGTGATATTGACTTGGAAAGATACAACAGTATGTATTATAATATCTTAACTAAGATCAATTTCGGTCCAATCCAATGTATACTCCATACATTCGAAACTAGTATACTTTGCCAATGTTCAGGAAAGAACATAACACTTATGCTAAGTGTAAGTACACTTCATTACTGATTATCACATCAGTGTAAATCCAAAGTACTGATGAAATATGGACTTAGTCTTTCGAATCATATAATCACAATCACATTCCACTGTGTTGACATCACTGTAATTGTGAATGACTATATGTTCTGGACTTAACAGATTTTGTACATATATTAAACCATAAACATGAAAACTACATGTTAACATAAAGCACTTCTAATCTCTTATTGATAACAAATCAGATTAGATTGCAATGTGTTTTATTTAGTGTTGGGTTTTATGCCCTAAATAAAACTCATTTCAATATAATCAGATTTACTTATTAATATAGATCAGAAATAACATTTAATGTTGCATGGTTCACATGATTTATTTCATGATTATATGTACATAATGTATAGATTCATCTGAAACCCTTTTCACATACTTGATCCTGTTTATTGTGCCGTCAACAAATTGGAAAGTAAACATGACTATGTGAATAAAGTTTCCTAGATTTATCAGACACAGGGTTTTACTGATATGATAATCTACAACAAGAGTTTACTTGTATTTGGAGAAATACTATGTTCTTTCCCGAACATTGGTTAAAGTATAGCTCAGGTTGGATGCATGGAGTATGCATCGGAAGGGACCGATATTGAACTTTGACTTAGATTTAATTAAACTTACCGTAAAATCTATTCAAGTCAATTTCGCCTAGTTGATCCTAGATCAAATGATCTTAATCCTGTTATGATTAGGCTCAATCTTGAAAGGCTATTCGTGTTCCTTGAATTGTTAGTTAAGCCTACTTTTAGGTCAGGGTGATACGTACTTTTTGGGAACACGGTAGTGCAATTGAGTGGGAGCGCTAGCATAAACATGGAATCTATAGCTTCTATCTGGCGAATAGTAAGCAAAGGATGATCACCTTCGAGCTTGACCAAACGAAAATAAATGGTGGAGATCTCATTTCACATAAGCTGAAATATCATTTATACGGGGTCAAGTGTTTTAAGGATAAAATACATAGTACGGTGTTACGGTAATTTAATCCCTTTACTCTATAGATCATTCATATAGAGGATAATTGATCACATTAGGATTATAACAATGGATAACTAATGATGTGTCTATATGGTGGAACATATAGAGCATTCTATATACTGAGAGTGCAATTCTAAGTTCTATGCGTGGATTCAACGAAGAATTAATAAGTTAGTGAATTTTAGTGCTAAATTCTTGATCTACTTATTGGAAGCTCGGTTATATAGACCCATGGTCCCCCCACTAGTTGAGATAATATTGCTTGTAAGACTCATGTAATTGGTTTTGATTAATCAATTATAATTCTCAAGTTAGACTATGTCTATTTGTGAAATTTTCACTAAGTAAGGGCGAAATTGTAAAGAAAGAGTTAATAGGGGCATATTTGTTAATTATGATACTTTGTATGGTTCAATTAATAAATATGATAAATGACAATATTATTTAATAATTATTTATAGTTATTAAATAGTTAGAATTGGCATTTAAATGGTTGAATTAGGAAATTGACATTTTTGAGAAAATCAGATACAAAAGGTGTTAAAATTGCAAAATTGCAAAAAGCAAGGCCCAATCCACTAAGTGTATGGCCGGCCACCTTAGTAGGTATTTTAAGTTGATTTTTTCATTATTTTAATGCCATATAATTCAAACCTAACCCTAGTGGAATGCTATAAATAGATAGTGAAGGCTTCAGGAAAAACACACTTTTCTTCTGACACTTCTGATTCAGAAAAACTGAGCCTTCTCTCTCCCTATCTTTAGCTGCCACTTCTTCTTTCTCTTCCTTTGAATTTCGAACTACCTTAGTGTATGAGTAGTGCCCACACACATCAAGTGATACCTCAATCATAGTGAGGAAGATCGTGAAGAAAGATCATCAGCAAAGGAGTTTCAGCATCAAAGATTCAGAGAAAGAGATCCAGGTTCGGTATATTGATAATGCTCGCTACGTAAAGGAATCAAGGGCTAGATATCTGAACGGAAGGAGTCATATTATTCCGCTGCACCCAATGTAAGGTTTCCTAAACTTTATATGTGTTTAATTTATCGTTTTAGAAAGTTCTTATTTAGGATGTTAATAAACATACTTGTGAGTAGATCTAAGATCTTGGTAAAATAATTTCCAACATTTAGGGCATAAAATCCCAACAGATATATCATGATTATATAAAGTACTAATTAAATGAAATCTACACCATCGATGAAACCCATAAAATATTATCTTATTGATAACATAGCAAAATGGATAACTTGGTGTAACAAGTTTCCAAGTATTTTAAAAAGTTACATTGCTGAGGTGGCATAATGGAAGATTCTATTTTATATTGCATTTAATTCGAGATTCTCTTTTTTTATGGCCATAAAAAATAGTGATTCCACCCAATTAAAAATAAGTTGTCTTTTTAGTGTATTGACTTTATATTTCTAATATTAAATTTAAAAATATTGTAATTATTATTAAATGGTTCTAATAATTTAATTTTTTGTTTTTTTTTTTAAAATTAAATTTGTTTATTTAATACTCTATAATAACTAAAATTACTATTTTAAATAAAAATAATTTGCAAAATAGACCTTTTTAAGTGCATAAATTTTAATGAGATGGGTATAATTTTATTAAAATACATTTTATAATAATAAAGATACAAAATAATTAAAATATATATAAAAAAAATAACAGTGATTTAGTTTTTGGATTCTCTTTCCTCGACAGTAGCCCACCTCCTCTCTCCTTCACAACCTGCAATCCTCTCCGACTCAGGCAACATCTGGTTACAGCACTCCCCTGAGGCGACATCGGCAAGTTGTTCACGGCCTGAGATTCCTCTGCCTGCAACGCCAACACCGTCACAGCTGAAGGTCCAAGTCTTTTTGTCATTGCGCATGCAAGCTCTATTAGGTGACGCCAGGTGTATATTTATGACCTTCCTTAGGTGACATACTACAAGAAGATTGGTAGTTCTTCTTCAACATTGTTTTTTAATAATTTTTTTCAATCATAAATAGCTTTCTTTGTTAAATCGTTCATTGAATGAGTTTTTTGGTAGATCCATATATTAAAGCCTTGATATTTTCTTGTCCATGGGTATTCTTTTTTCAATTCTTTTAATTTGGGATAAATATATTTGTTCTTTATTATGATTTTGATTTGATAGCTGAAATAGAATGATTTTTGTTTACAATAAAAGGGAATAAACTTTGGTATTGGTCAAAGTTCAAGGTGTAAAAATGTAAATTTTTAACGATAAAAGAAACGAAACCTAACAGAAGATACATAATTATGTAACTATTATATTTAGAGTAATTTGCGGTAAAAATACCAAGTTTTATTTCGAGTAGCAGATAAATACCTAAGTCGTATTTTTAGCGGTAAAATATACTTTCCGTTACTAGTGTGGAACTTTCATAGGTACCTCTCTATTTTTTATCTTATAATGTGCCAGATGGCGTGCCATGTCATTAAAATAAATGCCACATCATTCTCACCACATAAAACTAACCCCTGCCACATCATACATCCTAAAACTTATAATAGTACCCTAAAATTAATTAAACCCTCTTAAAATCAAAATAAAAATACTTGCATTTATATCAATAATAACGATTCAAATTATGTAAAAAAAATCTTTTAATTAAATTTGATGAAAATCTAAATCAGGAAACAACAAATAAAACAATTAAAGTTAACCAAATATATAATAAAGACTCTGAAAAGACAATATTTACCATTTTTGCAACAAAAAAAAAATCCTAAACTTTCTTAAGAGAGTTGAGAGAAAACTTAGGATTCCTCTGTGGTTGAGGATAATCAATCATAGCTTCAAGTTTGAAGACGATCGACCGTAGGTTGAAGCTTAAAGTGGGACAGCCGAAGGTTGAAGATGATCGAAAGTTGAAGAGAGGATATGGCTTTTTTCAGGAACGATGAGGGTGATCCCCCTGACTACGATATGTGCTTTTTTTTTGTAATTTCTTTTGTCAGTTTTGAATATGGAATTCATGGGTTCTCTCCTACTTTTAGTATTGTTGTGTGATTTAGGGTTTACAAAATGATGGGGATTAGGAAGTGTGTGTATTCTGTTCTAAAAAGATAATTTTTTTGGAGTATTATTCAGTTAATAGTAATGGGTTTTGTTTTCTTCTGTTCCATTTGACATAAAGAAATGCTATTTTTGGAGGTTTGAGTTATAACACACCACATAAGCAAATGGTTGGTGGGAATAAGAATAAGAATCTTTAAAGCTTATAGTTAGGATTTTGTGTTGCTATTATTGCAACTTTATGCATATGCACCTACTGAAAGTGGGGTCCATAGTTGACAAAAAAAATTTACTTAATTTTTTGTTTGGAATGTTTGAGAGATGCTAATTTGTTGCTTCTCACGTGATCTATCTGGTCTTTTTTTTGAAATTGAATTTTATAGGCGATAATTTAGACTATTTGACACTTGCAATCTACCATAGGGGCATGTTCTTCACACCCTTTAGTAATAGGAGATATGAGGGTGTCAGGGTTAATTACTTTGATAGAATTGATAAGAAGAAAATGAGCAGGGTGTTCATAGAAGGTTTTTTACTGTCTCTAGGGTACAAACTGCCTTTTAGTATGTTGTATAAGACCAAAGATAGAGCTCTGAAATATGGTACCATGATTCTGGGCGATAAAGATGTCAAAGCTACTCTACACCAAATGGAAAGGAGGAAGTGGACAGAGATGTATGTTTATTTGGTGATGCCTGAAATGACACTAGAATTGGAATGGAAAAAAGACCCAACTACTGTGACTCATGTTGTAGAGCTACCAACCAAGCTTCAACATTGTGTGATTGAAGAATTGCCACCAGATGCTGAAGTGGTGGCTGATGTAGTGGGCATACCAGTACCCACAGGTAAAGGAAAAGATACAAGAGACAGTAAGGGTAAACAAATTGATGTGGTTGAAATAAGTAGGTCCTCTGAAGAATCAGATGATGAGGATGATACAGATGATGAGGATGATGATAGAGATGATGAGGATGACCTAGAAGAATTAGGAGAGGAACTATTTGATTCAGATTTTGATGGTTATTGTACTGATGTCTATGTCATCTTCGAAGGTCCAGGACTAGAATAGGAAGACCCTGAGATTCAAGATGCAGGGGAAGATGCTCCTCTAGTTGATACTCAACCATGTAGAGAAGATGAATACCCAATAATATACCAAACGATTACAGATGAGCCAAAATTTTAGCACCCCATCATAAATGACCCAATGCTTTAAGAGTCCAATACAGTTGATCCAACACCAAACCAGCCCAGTGCAGTTCAACCAATACCACCTCAGCCCAATACATTTGGCCCAACACCAGACCATCCCAGTACAATTGACCCAACATTTGACATAACACTAAACCAGCCCACTACAAATGACCAATCACCAAACTAGCCCAATGCAGTTGACCAAATACCACCTCAGCCCACTACATTTGACCCAACATCAGACCATCACACTATAGTTGATCCAACATTTAACCTAACACTAAACCAGCCCACTACAAAAGACCAACACTAAACCAGCCCAATGCTGTTGACCCAATACCACCTCAGCCCTCTATAATTGACCCAACAACATCACAACACCAAACCAAAAATGGGACACAGCTTGCCAATAATGAAGAATATTTTGAATTTCATGAGGAGGAATATGAGCAAGATGTGCAAGCTGAGAGGAATATAGCCAAACCAACAGATGCTAGTAAATGGTGGTCAAGTTTCACTTATTTTTGCTATCAAGGTGGTCAGGGTAATGAGTGGGAAGGAGATGGGGTTGAAAGTGAGGATGACTTACAAAGTTTAGCAAGTGATGATGAGGAAGCTGAGGTTAGGAAAAATGCAAGATCTGAGTATAATTCACAGTCTGACAAGGCCACTTTTGAGTTTAAGAAAGGGATGATTTTTGCTACTGTTGAAGCTTTACGAAAGGCCCTTAGGGAATACTTTATTGCAAATGACAAGGACTTCAAGTACATTAGTAATGATAAAAGAAGGGTGAGGGCCACATGTAAAGGGAATGGGTGTAAGTGGTTGATTTTTGCATCTAGGGTTAATTTAGATGAGTCAACTTTTCAAGTGAGAAAGCCAGAAAACACACATTCTTGTGGAATAGTCCTGGACAACAGGCTTACAAATTCAGAGTTCTTGGCCAAACATTTCCTGGACAGCTTCAGATTAAACCCAAATTTCCACTTCTCAGCCTTCAAGGAGATGGTGTCAAATACTAAATTTTCTAAGATCAATAATTGGACTTTTTACAGGGCTAAGAACATTGTCCTAGAGATGTTGGAAGGATCTGTGGTTGACCAGTATGCTATTCTGGATGATTATTGCAAGCAAATACTACTAACCAATCCTGATAGTACTGCTAAAATCTAAACTAAGCTGGAAGGTGATCAAAGAGTGTATATTCGCTTAAAAGCTTGCAAGGATGGGTTGAGAAATGGGTGTGGCCTCTGATTTGTTTAGATGGTACATTCTTGAAAGGATATTGCAAAGGGTTGTTGTTGGTTGTGTTGGATTTTGTGCCCTAAATAAAACTCATTTCAATATAATCAGATTTACTTATTAATAAAGATCAGAAATAACATTTTATGTTGCATGGTTCACATGATTTATTTCATGATTATATGTATATAATGTATGAATTCTTTTTAAGTCCAGAACATATGAGTTTGCTAAAGATTATAGTGTTGTCAGCACAGTGGAATATAATCTTAATTATATGTTCAAAAGTTTATTCCCTGATTTGTCAAAACACTGGATTTAGACTGACATGGTATAATCAACGATAGGTATTCTTACACCTTCAAAAAGTGTTATGTCTTTTCCAGGACATTGGCAAAGTTTACCAGTATCGGATGTATGGAGTATACATCGGAAGGGACCGATATTGAACTTTGATTAGATATATTAAAACTAACCGTAATATCTATTCAATTCAATATCACCTGTTGATCCTAGATCAAATGATCTTAATCCTGATATGGTTAGGTTCAATCTCAAGAGTGTTATCCGTGTTCTTTGGTTTGTTAGTTAAGCCTACTTTTGGGTCAGGGTGATACGTACATTTTAGGAACACGGTAGTGCAATTGAGTGGGAGCGCTAACATAAATATGGAATCTATAGCCTCTATCTGGCGAATAGAAAGTAAAGGATGATTTCCTTCGAGCTTAACCAAACGAAAATAAATGGTGGAGATCTCATTTCAGTTAGCTGAAATATCATTTATACAGGGTTAAGTGTTTTAAGGATAAAATACATTGTAGGGTGTTACGGTAATTTAATCCCTTTTACAGTGTAAATCATCTATATAGAGGATCATTGATCACATTAGGGTTATAACAATGGATAACTAATGACGTGTCTATATCATGGAACATATAGAGCGTTCTATATGACTGAGAGTGAAATTCCAAGTTCTAAGTGTGGATTCAATGAGGAATTAATAAGTTAGGGAATTTACTTGGTAAATTCGGTTCGACTTATTGGAAGCTCGGTTATATAGACCCATGCTCCCCATACTAGTTGAGACCATACTGCTTGTAAGACTCAGTTAATTGATTTTGATTAATCAATTATAATTTTAAAAGTTAGACTATGTCTACTTTATGAATTTTCACTAAGCAAGGGCGAAATTGTAAAGAAAAGAGATTCTAGGTTTATTTATTGATTAAGAGACTTTATATGTCTAAATTAATAAATATATTAAATGGCAATATTATTTAATAATTGTTTTTAAGTTATTAAATAATTAGAATTGACATTTGAATGGTTAAATTGGAAAATTGACATTTTTGAGAAAATGGGAATGAAAAATAACAAAATGGGAAAGTTGCAAAGTGAGGCCCAATTTCCTATTCTGGCCGCCCACTATGCATAGGCCTTTACCATTTTATTTTATTTTTTCATTATTTTAATGCCACACAATTCTAACCTAAACCTAGAGGGAATTCTATAAATAGAAAGTGTTGGCTTCAGGAAAGACACAACTTTGAACATTAGTTTCCTTCAGAAAAGGCCACGCGCCACCTTCTCTCTTTTCTCTCTAAATTTTCGAAATTCCTTGAGTGATGAGTAGTGCCCACACACATCAAGTGGTATCTCAATCATAGTATGTAAGACTATGGAAATTCTGCATCAAAGAAGGAGAAAAGAAGATCCAGATTCAGATCTTGATTATGCTCTGCTACAGAAAGGAATCAAGGGCTAGAGATCTGAATGGAAGGAGTCATATTATTCAGCTGCACCCACTATAAGGTTTTCTAAACTTTATATGTGTTTAATTTCATTGTTTTAGAATTCATATTAGGGTGTTAATCAAACATACTTGTTAGTAAATCTAGATCCTGGTAAAATAAATTCCAACAACTAGCACCAGAGGCATGGTAATGATTTACTTTCATGAAATATGAATTAAAACGATGATTTAATGTTATGTGTTGATTTGGATGGTTTCATGTTTGTTTATGTGTTTTTGTGATGAAAGTTTGTGTTGTACGAATTTTTTCCATAAAAAATATTTTTTCTATTTTTGATAATATTTTATTTGGATTCCTTGTGAAAAATTAAGCAATTTTTCTTTTTACGGAACTCGATTTCGATAAAAATTGAGAAAGATATGAATTTCGGAAGATTAGAAATCATGGCTGCTGCATGCAGCCTATCCTGACAGCCCCTACAAATTGCGAATTTTGTCGGTTTTTCCCCAAAAATCCAATTTTTTCATGGGATTGTTTCCCAAAATTCATTTTTCCATTTTAAAATATTTCTAAATTGAAATATTTCCAATTTTAAATATTTTCAATTTGGAATTTTTCTAATTTTAAATATTTCTATTTTGGAATGTTTCTAATTTTAAATATTTCCTATTATGATCAGATTTAAAAATTTGTTAACTTCTTTAATATTTATTTATTATTTAATTATAAGATTAGATATTTTGATATTTAACATATTTTAAATTAAAAGATAACTTTGTCTTTTTATTTAAAATATTATATTAAAATTATCTTATATGACAAATTAAATAATTAATAAATTTGAAATTAACATAAATATATTTATAGATATACTTACCATATTATTTTTAAATTCAAAATTTGTTATTTTGTTAAATATTTAATTATTTATAAATTATAAGTTTAAAAATGATATTTTTTCTCTATATATATATATATATCATTTTTTCCTTATTAGAAATTTATAAATCATATCTTAAATATTTAAATAACATAGATATTTTTGTAGAGATTTGAATATTGCTTAATTTGAGATATTTTGACATATAATTATGGTAATTATTATTCATTTATTATTTTATTACTAAAATAATAATTATCTAACCAAATCTATTGTAAAATTGGTTTATTTTATTAAATTATAAGATCTGAAAGTGATATTGAAGATTCTTTCCTTTTAAATCATTGATCTTATTAGATATTTAATTTAATTTGATTCAAATAAACCTAGATATTTTAAAATTAGTTTCCTTTAGTTGGTTAGTTTAAGAATAATAATTTAATTATATTAATATCTTATTTCACATCTGTTACATGGACAATGTTTGTTTATTTTATATTGTTTATTCAAAAACTTTTTTTTTAACAAACCTATTATTTATTTGATCTAAATTGCTATGATTAACTTGTTGACAGATCCAATGATCTGATTTTAATCATAGTCCAATTGACGATAGATCTTATAAATAATTTGTAACAGGTAAATTTTGTACTTCTTTCATCTGTGTAAACCTAGTAACAGATAGGGCCCATCCAAATCATTTGACCTGTGTGAGCCTATATGTTTGCTATTGGGCTTAGATGCATATAGGAAGCCCATTTAAGTTTTTACTAAGTAAATGGACTAGGTTACTAAAATAAATTTTGACATAAGTAAATTTATTTAGGCCCAATTAGATTTGGGCTTATTCAATGAATAACAATTGTTTTTTAAGGTTAAATTCCTCTCTTTTGGCCTTGTGTGAGAGTTGGGGGCCAATAGAAGTGGGTACGATATACTGAACCCAACTCCCCCTCACATGAACTACCCCAATTGTTAAGGCTCATTTTCCTTATTTAAATAATTGTATTAGGTTAATTATATTAGTCTAACCTAATTAAAATTGAATTAGCAACATAATTAACTTTTAAAATATATGAAATTTATTTTTCATGCAATATTTTAAAGTTAATTTTAGAAAAACACTTAGTTAATGATATATATTCTAGATAGTTATTTCTAGTACTAGTTATTATTTGTAATATTAAATAGGAAAATATCATTGATTGTAAAATTAATTGTTTCATAATTAATTTTGGTACAATCTAAGTTTAGTATATTTTTCTAGTATTAAACTAGAATTAATAATTAAGTTTCCTCTATACTTAATTATTTATTTCTTGAATTTAATACATTTAATTAAATTGAAAATTTCAATATCTAAGTTGATTTTCATCATGATACTTAAATATTGTTATTTTCATGTTATTTAATTAAAGTTGAAATTTTCTTAAGTTTGGAATCTTATTTCAGAATAACTTAAAGCTGAATAATTTTCAAATTATATTTTAATTTATTTTATTAATCATTTCCCAAAATTTCGAAACTGCATCACTTTGATGCAGAAATTTCGAATTTTATATGAAAAATAGATTAAAGTTGAAAATTTATTTTGGACCAACTTAAATCAATAATTTTTTCATTTAATGATTAATTAAAATAAATGAACTAAAATATATTATAATTAGAAATTGAATTAATTAGTTAATGAAAGTCTAGATAGTTATTATCTGTTTTGCTTGAAGTATTTTTCTAGTGTATTTAATTAAATAGAAAATTAATATTTAAGTTGATTTTTAATCATGATACTTAAACATTTGAAATTTTTCTTAGATATTTAATTAAATAGGAAAATTATTTTTTTTGTTGAAAATTAATTTATTAATTAATTTTGGGCCAACATAAAATTAGAGTTATTTTCCAGGATTTATTTTTATTTTATTTTAAAGCATTTTTCGAAAGTAGTATTCTTATACACTTCATTTTTCGAAATGCAATATATATATTTATAGAAAATTAAATTTGAGTTGTAAATTAATTTAAATTAATTTTGAAACAACTTAAATTGAATAACTTTCTAAATATTTATGGAAATTATTACTAAGATGGAAATAATTCACGTTATTTTCATATCCATCTAAGTATAATTTATAAATATTAAATTAAAATTTATATTTTGAATATTTTATTCTAAATTGGAAATTTTAATTAATATATATATATTTAAAATAAATTGATTAAAATAAATATTAGGAGAAAATACAACCTTCATTAAATAATGAGCTTTATTATTAGGATATTCGATCTCCATTGTTGGTTTTACATAGCTATTGTTTTAGTGAGTAATTCTCCCTAATGGAGGAACGTTCATTAGCAAGTTAGCACCGTTTAATCTCGAAAGATAAGTAATCTTGTAAGTTTTTATATAGTTTTGATCAGCCTAATGGTGGCGACTGTATAAGACTTGCAAGAATATGAAACAATAGTGGAAGCTCATAAGATAGAATAGCCTTGACTCTCGCCTAAACGGGACAACGCGGATTCACATCTTGATCGAATAAAAGGTTGCTAGAATGTTGATCATTTTAGATGAGCTGACAACTCTACTCAATGGATGGTAGCTTTGACTCTCGCCTAAACGGGACACTGATATCAGTTTGTTGAAAACCTTGGAAATTATTTAGGATTGTATGTTTTAGTATTTTCACTTGTCATTCCTACTTGCTATGTGCTTCATAATTTTTGAATTGTGTACGAATTTATATTGAACCATGTTATTTTCTGTTATTAAATTGTAGTTTAATTTCGAATCTTCATTGTTGGTCTAACTTAGTTTGTTTTTCTAATGAGATAAATCTCTAATGGATTTTCACCATTAGACTAACATAATAGTGTTAGATCTTGAAAGATAAATATTGTATATGCAACATCTAGTTGTTCATCAATTGATGACACCTTAGACTAGTATTTTACAATATGAAACAAGAAGATTGTATAAATAAGATTACTTTGACTCTCGCTAATCGGAGCATCGTTAGATTCTTATTTAAAACGAAATTATCCTAATTCCTCTTAGCTTATTCATTTCGAATCAGCTTAATAACATATCATTGGATGAATGGTCTATAAATCATATAAAGTCATTCAATATTTTCTCTTAAGAAATTAAATGACGCATATGATTATATTCTCGAAATTCTATCCCAAAGTGATAAAAATCCTCAATCTTAGAAATCTCCTACTTGTATGGGCAAATCATAGAGTTAGATTAGTAGTGGTGGTCCAAGAAAGAATTACAGTTACACTTTCACAAGTGTTTCATAACCATTTTCTTTCAATGGATTTAAACTGTATGAGTTTAGTATTCTGTGACCAGAATCCACTTGCACTATTCTAAGAACTCTTTGATGTAACTAAACTTAAGTCATCAAAAGATACAACCACATATTTTATAAATCTATGGCATTTGTATCTTGTTCATAGTGGTTTTGACAAGATCATTCTCTGCAAAGAGTTAATATGCCTATATCCACTGAAATTAAGTTCATCTCATTCGCAGATGGATGTACATTCAGGGGTGGATATGAGTTTTCGTTGTATTCTTAAAACGATCACTCGAGATTTTACTTATGCAAAAGAAATTTGAAATGTTTGAAAAATTTCATGAATTTCTAGCAATGGTGAAAACCATTAAGGTAAGTGGTTAAAGATCTTGCGAACTGATAGGGGTGGAGAAAAAGAAGTTAGTTTAGTAGATATGCAGTTCAAAGATCATTAATTTGATTTTAAATTATATCCAAACTTACCTCCCCAGAAATTCAATTTGCATTAATTACTAGTTGTTGCCTAAATCCTTCTATGGTACTAAAATTTCAGAATGATGCAATGGTTGTATACTTAACGTAAATCATTACTAGATTCATGGATGACCTAATCGAAATTTCAAGAAAAGCTAGAACTGCTAACCCTGGTTTGCATGTTTGTTAGCTATTCTAAGTGATTAGGGATGGATCATCCCATAGTCATTAGATAAGAAAGTGTTTGTTTAAACAAATACTACTTTTCTAAGAAAATGACTAAGTTTGAAAATAAAGTAGAAAATAAAGGAGATATTTTCTTGATTCCAAAAGTGTTCCATCATCTTATTCTACATATGATGATCCCACTGCCTCTGTTGTCTTGTCACAACCGAAGAGGTCAATACCATGTAGTTTTCTTAGACACAATTCACGGTACCTTGCCGTAGTGGGAGAGTTTCTAGGAACTTTACCTTCTCATGACTTGGAAGATACTAGTAATTAAAATCCATTGTGAGTTTAAACAAGTAATGGATTGTCAAGATAAGAAACTAAGAAGAAAGCCAATAGAACTATGGTTTGATCCATTCACATGGAGTAACCTAAAGTTTTCTATTACAAGGATATGAAAGGAAATTTTCGTTCATAAGTCTATTCAATGGACTTAATAAAACTTTCTGTTCCTAGTATTATAGGTTTGAGTTTATCTAAACCTATGGCTTGTGGTATACCTGATAATTACTTACTCTAATGCAAGCATGAGATGCTCGAGCATTTTCTTTCCAATGGCAATCTATAGAAGCTTCACAACTTCTTAGATATAGATTATATTTATCTAAGGAAAAGTCTCAACTATTCCAGAGAAGATAAAGCCATGGAAGAATTTCTTAAATCAACAGTAAGAGGTCTCAGATATGCTTTAGTATGCCTTAGACCAGACACTTGCTGTTGAGTGGGAGTAATGAGTAGGTATCAGATTAATCCAGGAGAGGAACATTGGAAGACAATCAAGTAAATTTTAAGATTAAGAAGAGGAACTATATGTTAGTCAGTAAGGGTGGTTTTGAAACTCTTAGACTACACCACATCAGATTTCGAGACTTGCCTGTGTGCTAGAAAGTCTGCTGATGAGATGGTGATTACTTTGGGGGTGGAGTAGTGATTTTGGAGAAGTGTAAAAGCCTATCTGAAATCTCTTAGTCCACCAAAGAGAGACTGAATGTTAAAAGTTGCAGGAAAGGTACTTATTCAGTCTAAGGAAAGTTCTATACATTTGTGGCACTGTTCCAACTTGCCTTAACTACTAGGGTTACTTCCTGAATAACCAAGAAGTAGTTGCCAAAAGTATAGAATCCAGTATCCCAAGAGAGTAGACATATAGAGAGGAATTTCACATTATCAAGGATTTTGTGATTAAGGAAGAGTAATGGTGGAGAAGAGGTTGTGTTTAATTCAACCTGTCAGATCCTATTACGAGGAGTTTACTACTATTACACTTGATTGGTATATCAAGGTGTTAATGATTATTTGAAATGCATATTTTCTTTTATATTAGTGCAAGTGGGAGTTTGTTGGGTTTTGTGCCCTAAATAAAACTCATTTCAATATAATCAGATTTACTTATTAATAAAGATCAGAAATAACATTTTATGTTGCATGGTTCACATGATTTATTTCATGACTATATGTATATAATGTATGAATTCTTTTTAAGTCCAGAACATATGAGTTTGCTAAAGATTATAGTGTTGTCAGCACAGTGGAATATAATCTTAATTATATGTTCAAAAGTTTATTCCCTGATTTGTCAGAACACTGGATTACGACTGACATGGTATAATCAGCGATAGGTATTCTTACACCTTGGAAAAGTGTTATGTCTTTTCCAGGACATTGGCAAAGTTTACCAGTATCGGATGTATGGAGTATACATCGGAAGGGACCGATATTGAACTTTGATTAGATATATTAAAACTAACCGTAATATCTATTCAATTCAATATCACCTGTTGATCCTAGATCAAATGATCTTAATCCTGATATGGTTAGGTTCAATCTCAAGAGTGTTATCCGTGTTCTTTGATTTGTTAGTTAAGCCTACTTTTGGGTCAGGGTGATACGTACATTTTTGGAACACAGTAGTGCAATTGAGTGGGAGCGCTAACATAAATATGGAATCTATAGCTTCTATTTGGCGAATAGAAAGTAAAGGATGATTTCCTTCGAGCTTAACCAAACAAAAAATAAATGGTGGAGATCTCATTTCACTTAGCTGAAATATCATTTATACAGGGTTAAGTGTTTTAAGGATAAAATACATTGTAGGGTATTACGGTAATTTAATCCCTTTTACAGTGTAAATCATCTATATAGAGGATCATTGATCACATTAGGGTTATAACAATGGATAACTAATGACGTGTCTATATCATGGAACATATAGAGTGTTCTATAGAGTGCAATTCCAAGTTCTAAGTGTGGATTCAATGAGGAATTAATAAGTTAGGGAATTTACTTGGTAAATTCGGTTCGACTTATTGGAAGCTCGGTTATATAGACCCATGCTCCCCATACTAGTTGAGACCATACTGCTTGTAAGACTCAGTTAATTGATTTTGATTAATTAATTATAATTTTAAAAGTTAGACTATGTCTACTTTATGAATTTTCACTAAGCAAGGGCGAACTTGTAAGGAAAAGAGATTCTAGGTTTATTTATTGATTAAGAGACTTTATATGTCTAAATTAATAAATATATTAAATTGAAATATTATTTAATAATTTTTTCTAAGTTATTAAATAATTAGAATTGGCATTTGAATGGTTAAATTGGAAAATTGGCATTTTTGAGAAAATGGGAATGAAAAATAACAAAATGTGAAAGTTGCAAAGTGAGGCCCAATTTCCTATTCTGGTCGCCCACTATGATTAGGCCTTTACCATTTTATTTTATTTTTTCATTATTTTAATGCCACACAATTCTAACCTAAACCTAGAGGGAATTCTATAAATAGAAAGTGTTGGATTTAGGAAAGACACAACTTTGAACATTAGTTTCCTTCAGAAAAGGCCACACGCCACCTTCTCTTTTTTCTCTCTAAATTTTCGAAATTCCTTGAGTGATGAGTAGTGCCCACACACATCAAGTGGTATCTCAATCATAGTATGTAAGACTATGGAAATTCTGCATCAAAGAAGGAGAAAAGAAGATCCAGATTCAGATCTTGATTATGCTCTGCTACCTAAAGGAATCAAGGGCTAGAGATCTGAATGGAAGGAGTCATATTATTCTGCTGGACCCACTGTAAGGTTTTCTAAACTTTATATGTGTTTAATGTCATTGTTTTAGAATTCATATTAGGGTGTTAATCAAACATACTTGTCAGTAAATCTAGATCCTGGTAAAATAAATTCCAACAGGTTGCTGTTTGGATAGATCCTGAGAATGCCATTTACCCTGTTGCCTATGCTATTTGTATAAATGATAATATTTGAATAATAAACTATATGATTATTATTATTACTTTTCTTGTTGAGTCCTTGTGACTCATGGGTGCTATGTGGTGCAGGTAAAGGCAAAGAAAAGCTAGATCAACCATGAGGTGACAGTCTTCTCCAGCAATGTACATATTGACCTCACTGGCCTGCGTGCTGGGTTGCCAAGAGTTGTTTTGGGTTGTATCTATTGTGTATTTTGATTTTATGTTTTTGAGGCATCTCGGTATATATAGTTCTTTTGTAAAACCTTTTATAACAGGGATCCCCAGAACACGCTTTTTATACCGTTATAATGTTTATTTTTAGTGTTTTATTATAGTCAAGTTTTTAATATTATCACAATTTTTAATAATTAATTATTCTATTAGTATTAAACTAGTTTATAAAATCACACATGTGGCATCCCTATAGATTAGGGAGTTACAACTTGGTATTAGAGCAGCCATGGTTTTAAAGGTCCTGAAGACTGTTCGAATATGTACATTTGCTGCGAGGACAGGTCGACTCATGGTCTTATAAGTATTTATATAATTTGCTATTGGATTACCTACCTAGGCTATTATAAAGTATGTTGGAAAAAGTAGCATAGTGATGATTATGATAAGAATATGTGTACGGTATTTGCTGTTGGAATTTATTTTACCAGGATCTTAGATCTACTCACAAGTATGTTGATTAACACCCTAAATATGAACTTTCTAAAACGATGAAATAAACACATATAAAGTTTAGGAAACCTTACATTGGGTGCAGCGGAATATAATGACTCCTTCCGTTCTGATATCTAGCCCTTGATTCCTTTCTGTAGCAGAGCATTATCAATATCTGAACCTGGATCTCTTTCTCTGAATCTTTGATGCTGAAACTCCTTCTTGCTGAAAGTCTTTCTTCACGATCTTCCTCACTATGATTGAGGTATCACTTGCTGTGTGTGGGCACTACTCATACACTAATAATTTTGAAATCTCAATGAGGAAGAGAGAGAGAGAGTGGGTTTGGCCAAAGATAGGGAGAGAGAAGGCTCAGGTTTTTCTCTGAAGGAAAAATAGAAAATTTTAGTGTAATTTTCCTGAAGCCTTCACTATCTATTTATAGCATTCCACTAGGGTTAGGTTTGAATTATTTGGCATTAAAATAATGAAAATATTAGTTTAAATTCCCTACAAAAGTGGCCGGCCATGCATAGTGGATTTGGGCCTCACTTTTTGCAATTTTGCAGTTTTATCTTTTCTGCATCTGGTTTTCTCAAAAACGCCAATAATCTAATTCAACCATTTAAATGCCAATTCTAACTATTTAATAACTATAAATAATTATTAAATAATATTTTTATTTATCATATTTATTAATTGAACCATACAAAGTATCATAATTAATAAATATGCCCCTAAAACTCTTTCTTTACAATTTCGCCCTTACTTAGTGAAAAATTCACAAATAGACATAGTCTAAATTGAGAATTATAATTGATTAATCAAAACAAATTATATGAGTCTTACAAGCAATATTATCTCAACTAGTGCGGCGACCATGGGTCTATATAACCGAGCTTCCAATAAGTAGATCAAGAATTTAGCACTCAAATTCACTAACTTATTAATTCTTCGTTGAATCCACGCATAGAACTTTGAATTGCACTCTCAGTATATAGAATGCTCTATATGTTCCACCATATAGACACATCATTAGTTATCCATTGTTATAATCCTAATTTGATCACTGATCCTCTATATGAATGATCTACACTGTAAAGGGATTAAATTACCGTTACACCCTACAATGTATATATTCCTTAAAACACTTGACCCATATAAATGATATTTCAGCTTATGTGAAATGAGTACTCCACCATTTATGTTCGTTTGGTCAAGCTCGAAGGAGATCATCCTTTGCTTACTATTCGCCAGATAGAAGCCATAGATTCTATGTTTATGTTAGCGCTCCCACTCAATTTCACTACCGTGTTCCCAAAATGTACGTATCACCCTGACCTAAAAGTAGGCTTAACTAACAAATCAAAGAACACGAATAGCCTTTCAAGATTGAGCCTAATCATAACAGGATTAAGAACATTTGATCTAGGATCAACTAGGCGATATTGACTTGAATAGATATTACGGTAAGTTTAATAAATCTAAGTCAAAGTTCAATATCGGTCCCTTCCGATGCATACTCCATGCATCCAACCTGAGCTTTACTTTAACCAATGCTCTGGAAAGAACATAGCATTTCTCCAAATGCAAGTAAACTCTTGTTGTAGATTATCATATCAGTAAAACCCTATGTCTGATAAATCTAGGAAACTTTATTCACATAGTCATGTTTACTTTCCAATGTGTTGACGGCACAATAAACAGGATCAAGTATGTGAAAAGGGTTTCAGATGAATTTATACATTATGTACATATAATCATGAAATAAATCATGTGAACATTGCAACATTCAATATTATTTCTGATCTATATTAATAAGTAAATCTAATTATATTGAAATGAGTTTTATTTAGGGCATAAAACCCAACAAACTCCCACTTGCACTAATATAAAACAAAAAGTGCGTTTCAAATAATCTCAACACCTTGATATACAAATCAAGTGTAGTAGTAGTAAACTCCTCGTAATAGGATCTGAAAGGTTGAATTAAACACAACCTTTCCTCCACTATTACTCTTCCTTAATCACAAAATCATTGATAATGTGAAATTCCTCTCTATATGTCTACTCTCTTGGGATACTGGATTCTATACCTTTGGCAACTCTTTTAAATTAATCAGGAAATTAACACTAGTAGTTTAAGGCAATTTGGAATGGTGCCAAAGATGTATAGAACTTTCCTTAGACTGAATAAGTACATTTCCTACAGCTTTAACATTCAGTCCCTTTCTGGTAGACCTAGAGACTTCAGATAGGTTTTTACACTTCTCCAAAATCACTATTCCACCCCTAGAGTAACCACCATCTTATCAGAAAGATTTACTAGCACAAAGGCAAATTTCGAAATCTGATATGGTGTACTCTAAGAGTTTTAAACACACCTTTATAGACTAACATATAGTTCCTCTTCTTAATCTTAGGATTTACTTGATTGTCTTCCAATGTTCTTCTCCTGGATTAATTTGATACCTACTCATTACTCCCACTCAACAGCAGGTGTCTGGTCTAAGGCATACAAAAGCATATCTAAGACCTCTCACTATTGATTTAAGAAATTCTTTCATGGCTTTATCTTTTCTGGAATAGTTGAGACTTTTCCTTAGATAAATAAAATCTATGCCTAAGAAGTTGTGAAGCTTCTATAGATTGCCATTAGAAAGAAAATGCTTCATCATCTTACTAAAGTAAGTTGCTTGCATTAGAGTAAGTAATTACCAGGTATACCATAAGCCATAGGTTTAGATAAACTCAAACCTATAATACTAGGAACATGAAGTTTTGTTAAGTCTATTGAATAGACTTATAAACGAAAATTTCCTTTTATGTCTTTGTAATAGAAAACTTTAGGTTACTCCATGTGAATGGATTAAACCATAGTTCTATTGGCTTTCTTCTTAGTTTCTTATCTTGACAATCCATTACTTGTTTAAACTCATAATGGATTTTAATCACTAGTGTCTCCCAAGTCATAAGAAGGTAAGTTCCTAGAAACTCTCCCACTACGACAAGGTACCGTGAATTATGTCTAAGAAAACTAAATGGTATTAACCTCTTTGGTTGTTACAAGACAACAGAGGCAGTGGGATCATCATATGTCATATAAGATGATAGAACACTTTTGGAATCAAGAAAAAGATCTCCTTTATTTGCTACTTGATTTTCAGACTTAGTCTTTTTCTTAGAAAAGTAGTATTTGTTTGAACAAACACTTTCTTATCTATTGACAATGGGATGGTCCACTCCTAATCACTTAGAATAGCTAACAAACCATGGTTAACAGTTCTAGCTTTTCTTAAGATTTTGATTAGGTCATCCATGAATCTAGTAATGATTTACATTAAGTATACAACCATTACATCATTCTGAAATTGTATTACCATAGAAGGATTTAGACAACGACTAGTAACTAATCATCAATATGCAAATCGAAATTTCTGGGGAGGTAAGTTTGGATATAATTCAAAAATCAAATTAATGATCTTTGAACTGCATATCTACTAACTATTTCTCCACCCCTATCAGTTCGCAAGATCTTTAACCACTTACCTTAATGGTTTTAACCATTGCTAGAAATTAATGAAATTTTTCAAACATTTCAAATTTCTTGCTAAAAGGTATATCTAGAGTTATCGTTTTAAGAATACAACGAAAAACTCATATCCACCCCTGAATGTACATCCATCTGCGAATGAGATGAACTACTTTCAGTGGATATAGGCATATTGACTCTTTGTAGAGACTGATCTTGTCAAATCCACTATGAACAAGATACAAATGCCATAGATTAATAAAAATGTGGTTGTGTTGTTTTGATGACTTAGGTATAGTTACATCAAAGAGTTCTTAGACTAGTGCAAGTGGATCTTGGTCACAGAATACCAAACTCATATTCCATACAGTTTGAATCCATTAATAGAAGATGGATATTGAACACTTGGAAAGTGTAACTGTATTGCTTCCTGAAAATAGAATTATAAGAAAATTTCTGTTTGGATTCTAAAATTAAAGTCAAAGACTTAAATTCAACCAAAATAATGAGTAATTCTATCTTGGATCACCACTACTAATTTAAACTCTAAGTCAGATTTGCCCATACAAATAAGAGATTTCTAAGATTGAGGTTTTAGATCAATTGGGAATAGAATTTCGGGATTATAATCATATGCGTCATTTAATTTCTTAAGAGAAAATATAGAATGACATGAAATGATTTATAGACCATTCATCTAATGATATGTTATTGAGCTAATTCGAAATGAATAAGCTAAGAGGAATTAGGATAATTTCGTTTATAAATAAGAATCCAACGATGCTTCGCTTAGCGAAAGTCAAAGTAATCTTATTTATATAATCTTCTTGTTTCATATCGTAAAAATACTAGTCTAAGGTGCCATCTATTGATGAACAGCTAGATGTCGCATATACAATATTTATCTTTCGAGATCTAACACTATTATGAATGTCTAATGGTGAAAATCCACTATGGATTTATCTCATTAGATAAACAAACCAAGTTAGACCAACAATGAAGATTCGAAATTAAACTACAACTTAATAACAGAAAATAACATGGTTCAATATAAATTCATACACAATTCAGAATTTATAAGCATATAGCAAGTAGGAATGACAAGTGAAAATACTAAAACATACAATCCTAAATAATTTCTAAGGTTTTCAACAAACTGATATCAGTGTCCCGTTTAGGCGAGAGTCAAAGCTACCATCCATTGAATAGAGTTGTCAGCTCATCTAAAATGTTAAACATTCTAGCAACCTTTTATTCGATCAAGAATAGAATTCAGCGTTGTCCCATTTAGGCAAGAGTCAAGGCAATTCTATCTTATGAGCTTCCACCATTGTTTCGCAATTTGCAAGTCAAATATGGTCGCCACCATTAGGGTGATCCATACCATATAAAACACTTACAAACTACTTATCTTTTGAGATTAAACGGTGCAAAATTGCTAATGAACGTTCCTCCATTAGGGAGGATTACTCACTAAAACAAACGCGATGTAAAACCAACAATGGAGATCGAATATCTTAATAATAAAGCTCATTATTTAAAGAGAGTTGTATTTTCTTTGATTCTCTTTATTTAATCTATTTATTTTAAATATATATACTTATTAAAATTTCCAATTTAGAATGAAAAATTCTAAATATAAATTTTAATTTAATATTTATAAATTTTACTTAGATGGATATGAAAATAACATGAATTATTTCCATCTTAGTAATAATTTCCAATAAACATTTAGAAAAATATTCAATTTAAGTTGTTACAAAATTAATTTAAATTAATTTACAACTCAAATTTAATTTTCTATAAATATATATTGCATTTCGAAAAATTAAAGTATTTAAGAATACAATTTTTGAAAAATGCATGTTAAAATAAAAAATAAATCCTGGAAAAAAATTATTCTAATTTAATGTTGGCCCAAAATTAATTAATAAAATTAATTTACAACAAAAAATATAATTTTCCTATTTAATTAAATATATAAGAAAAATTTCAAATATTTAAGTATGATGATGAAAATCAACTTAAATATTAACTTTCTATTTAATTAAATACACTAGAAAAATACTTCAAGAAAAAATATCATCTATCTAGATTTTCCTTTAACTAATTAATTCAATTTCTAATAATATACTTTAATTCAATTTATTTTAAATTAATCAATAAATGAAAAAATCATTGATTTAAGTTGATCCAAGAATTAATTAAAATAAATAATTAATTTACAACTTAATCTATTTTTCAAGATAGATTCAAAATCATCTTGCATTATGAAATGCAATTTTGAAAATTGATTAATAAAATAAAGAAAAATATATTTTACTTCATTTATTTTAATTAATCATTAAATGAAAAAATCATTGATTTAAGTTGGTCCAAAATTAAAATAAATAATTTACAACTTTAATCTATTTTTCAAATAAAATTCGAAATTCCAGCATTTAAGAAATGCAATTTCGAAATTTGATTAATAAAATAAAGAAAAAATATATTTTGAAAATTATTTAAATTTAGTTGAAAAAATAAATTTCAACTAAAAATAATTTTCTATTTAATTAAGTGTCATGAAAAAGAAATATTTAAGTATCATGATGAAAATCAACTTAGATATTTAATTTTCAAATTAATTAAATGTATTAAATTCAAGAAATAAATAATTAAGTGTAGAGAAGGCTTAATTATTAATCTCTAGTTTAATACTAGGAAAAAAATATACTTAAAATAAATTGTACCAAAATTAATTATTTAAATAATTAATTTCACAATGTATAATATTTTCCTATTTAATATTAGAAATAATAATTAGTCTAGAAATAGCTATCTAGAAAATATCTTATTTCACTAAGTATCTTTTCCACAAAATTTGAAAAAATATCTAATTTAAGTTGTATTAGAAAAAATCTAGAACTTAAATATTTTCAAATTTAAATTTAATTAAATAATAAAAAATTAAGTTGTAACCACTTAATTTGAAAATATTCCATTTTAAGTTAATATTCGAAAAGATATTAACTTAAAAAATATCTAAAGAATCTTAATAACCAATTCCTAAAATTTCTCAACTTAATTTTGAAATTTTAAATCCAAAAGATATTCAGATTTAAGCTGATTAGTTATAGATAACTAAATGTCAACTTAAATAGGAATATTTAATGAAAAATTTAAATTAAGCTTCAGAAAGAATCTAGATGGTTATAATTCTATATTTAATTAAATACAAGAAAATACATATAGTTTAGCTTAGAATACAAAATTCTTTAAACTATATTTTTCTTAAATTAATTTCAAAATAAATGAAATTAATTATGTTGCTAATCAATTTTATTAGGTTAAACTAGTGTAATTAACCTAGTACAGTTATTCAAATTAGGCAAATGGGCCTTCACAATTGGGTGGTTCATGTGAGGGGGTGCTGGGTTCAGTATGTCGTACCCACTACTATGGCTCCCAACTCTCACACAAGGCCCAAAAGAGAGGAATTTAACCTTAAAATGAACAACTGTTATTAATTGAATAATCCCAAAAACTAAATGGGCCTAAATAAAATCTCTTAAGAACTATGATATTTTATTTAGCAACAACAACCTATATGCATCTATAATAAAATTAAACACATACGCTCACACAGGCACACTTTGGATGGGTCCTATCATGTTGCTAGGTCATACACAGATGAAAGAAGACTGTAAATATACATGTTACAAATTATTTACTTGACCAAGGGAGCCATGAGTTAAAATCAGATCATTGGATCTGTCAACAAGTTAACCATGACTATTTGCAATCAAGCAATAATAGGTTTTAAAAACTTACAGACAAGCTAAAACACACACTCCTGCAACAAGGTTAGCTGGATAGTTGGATGTAGAATTTATTTAATTTTAAATAAATAATTTCCAAAAATTAAATAATTAAATAAAAAAAATTTCGAAAATTTAAAAAAAATTTAAAAAATTTCGAAATTTAAAAAAAAATTAAATTTAAAATTAAACCTACAATTTTGAAAAATTAGGTTTCAACCAACCTAAATATCATTTCAAAATTTGCTAACTACTTTTAAAAAATTAAATGTTATTTTATAAATAAAAATTAAATAAAAAATTAAAAAAGATAAATGAATATCTTTTTCAGATTTTAAATGTAATTTAAACAAATAAAATAACAAAATTTAAAAGTTAGCAAAATATCTTACATCTATTTAAAATTACATGATTATAGTTATCTTATTTTAAATTTAAATAAGGTCAAATTATTTAAAAAAAGATTTAATTTAAAAATTTAAAATCTGACCTTAAATTTAAAAATAAGATAAGATATAATCAAATTTAAAAATAAGATAGATAATTAAGCAAAAAAGATAGATATTTACTATTTTTAAATTCAAATTACACTAATATCATGAATTAAATTTAAAAAATATTAAATAAATTAATTACGATAATTAGAATTGAATTAGGAATAGTAAATGTATAAATACAGAACTACACAAAAAATCGGAAGTTAATTCCATGAAAAAGCATGAAAAAACGAAGAAAAATGAAAAAATTGCGAGCTGTACGGTCAGTATGCCAAGCATACTATCCATGGGCGGGCAAGGGCTGGCTTGGGCGTGAAACCTAGGCGCAGGGGGCTGCTAGCAGCCTCTTCGCGCGCGCAGGTGGGATTCAGCTCAACCCCAATTTTTTCGAAACTTCAAAAAATCATAACTGATTCAAATTAAATCGAAATTGAGTTCTGTAAAAAAGTAACTTGCTTAATTTTTTCCATACTATCCAATAAAAATAATTCCAGAAACAACTACTCAATTATTTTTCACGAAAATTTACAAACATCAATTAATCATCAAATAACACTCAATACAACATGATACCATCCAAAAAACATCAAACAATCGTTTTAAAGTCCAAATTTCTTGCAAGCAAATCAATTACCATGGCTCTGAGGCCATTTGTTGGAATTTATTTTACCAGGATCTTAGATCTACTCACAAGTATGTTGATTAACACCATAAATATGATCTTTCTAAAACGATGAAATAAACACATATAAAGTTTTGGAAACCTTACATTGGGTGCAGCGGAAGATAATGACTCCTTCCGTTCAGATATCTAGCCCTTGATTCCTTTCTATACCAGAGCATTATCAATATCTGAACCTGGATCTCTTTCTCTGAATCTTTGGTGCTGAAACTCCTTCTTGCTGAAAGTCTTTCTTCACGATCTTCCTCACTATGATTGAGGTATCACTTGCTGTGTGTGGGCACTACTCATACACTAAGAATTTCGAAATCTCAATGAGGAAGAGAGAGAGAGAGTGGGTTCGGCCAAAGATAGGGAGAGAGAAGGCTCAGGTTTTTCTCTGAAGGAAAAATAGAAAATTTTAGTGTAATTTTCCTGAAGCCTTCACTACCTATTTATAGCATTCCACTAGGGTTAGGTTTGAATTATTTGGCATTAAAATAATGAAAATATCAGAGGTAAAACTCCTATAAAAGTGGCCGGCCATGGCTTATTGGGTTTGGGCCTCACTTTTAGCAATTTTACAGTTTTATCACTTTTGTATCTGATTTTCTCAAAAACGCCAATTTTCTAATTCAACCATTTATATGCCAATTCTAACTATTTAATAACTATAAATAATTATTAAATAATATTGTCATTTATCATATTTATTAATTGAACCATACAAAGTATCATAATTAACAAATATGCCCCTAAAACTCTTTCTTTACAATTTCGCCCTTACTTAGTGAAAAATTCACAAATAGACATAGTCTTATTTGAGAATTATAATTTATTAATCAAAACCAATTACATGAGTCTTACAAGCAATATTATCTCAACTAGTGCGGGGACCATGGGTCTATATAACCGAGCTTCCAATAAGTAGATCAAGAATTTAGCACTAAAATTCACTAACTTATTAATTCTTCATTGAATCCACGCATAGAGCTTAGAATTGCACTCTCAGTATATAGAATGCTCTATATGTTCCACCATATAGACACATCATTAGTTATCCATTGTTATAATCCTAATTTGATCACTGGTCCTCTATATGAATGATCTACACTGTAAACGGATTAAATTACCGTTACACCCTACAATGTATTTATTCCTTAAAATACTTGACCCCGTATAAATGATATTTCAGCTTATGTGAAATGAGTACTCCACCATTTATGTTAGCGCTCCCACTCAATTCCACTACCGTGTTCCCAAAATGTACGTATCACCCTGACCTAAAAGTAGGCTTAACTAACAAATCAAATAACACGAATAGCCTTTCAAGATTGAGCCTAATCATAACAGGATTAAGAACATTTGATCTAGGATCAACTAGGCGATATTGACTTGAGTAGATATTACGGTAAGTTTAATAAATCTAAGTCAAAGTTCAATATCGGTCCCTTCCGATGCATACTCCATGCATCCAACCTGAGCTTTACTTTAACCAATGCTCTGGAAAGAACATAGCATTTCTCCAAATGCAAGTAAACTCTTGTTGTAGATTATCATATCAGTAAAACCCTATGTCTGATAAATCTAGGAAACTTTATTAACATAGTCATGTTTACTTTCCAATGTGTTGACGGCACAATAAACAGCATCAAGTATGTGAAAAGGATTTCCGATGAATTTATAAATTATGTACATATAATCATGAAATAAATCATGTGAACCATGCAACATTAAATGTTATTTCTGATCTATATTAATAAGTAAATCTGTTTATATTGAAATGAGTTTTATTTAGGGCATAAAACCCAACATTTGCATACTGATATTGATATCCGTTTGAGTTCTAAATGGTTAGAAGATGTGGACTAAATGTGTGATAAGTTATGCAGTAAGGGCAATCGAATAGTCTGATTAGCGAGCTATCTGGGCTCGAGGCAAACAGTAAGGAAGAGAATTCTTTATTGCCATAATGTTGGGAACATGTAAATTCTGCTATGCATGATATCGTTAGACAACAAAGGATAAACGGATTCGAGATCTGAAAGAATAATAGGCTCATCTTGTATATGTTCTTATACTACCGACACTTTCTGTTGTACCACTAGATGTGGTCGAATATATGAAGCCAACTTACTAGTAGATTAGGAAGCAAAAATTAAATGAACCACCAATTATGACACAGGACAAAAAGGTTCTAAGGTAGTCAGGATAGCGGTCAAGGTGAGAATAAAAAATGGTGACCTTATCCTGAGTGTTCAAGATGCAAAAAGGCGCCATTTGGGCTAATGTAGAGCCATATCTTGTTATTTTGGGGTAGTGGGTCATCTGAAAAGAACCTGCCCACAGTTAAGAAAGAATGATGTTAAAGAAGAAAAATGTATGGGTCCTGCCCAAGTGCTGGTTATGACTCAAGCCGACTCAGGTATCGGTCCTTCGGCCGACTCAAGTTGGAATTTTTAGGCAATATTATAATTACTATTTCAATTTACATTGGTATTAAACATTGTACTCTGAATGGGGGGGACATTAAAAGATCTAAATGAACTGTGCTGTATGTTATTTAGTGGCAACCCATTTGATCGGGTGGACAAATTAGAGAATTGACAAAATGAGTTAAATTGCTGATATTCCCAAGTGGAATATAGGACTTGCATAGTTAATGGAGACATCGATCTAATTGATTCAAACAACAAAATATTTTGTTTAGAAGTGATCTAGCATATTAGCAAAGGTGGGACAATTTATAAGTTTTCTCTAGAATCCTAGGTGAATTGAAGGCGGCGATTGTGTAGTAATTTTAAGATTATGTAGGCGTGGGACTACCTATGTTAGCAAGAAGCATCTTGTATTGGTAGCTCACCATGAAGGAACTCTATGGTTAAGTGTCCTTGACTTAGGATTGTATGTTTTAGTATATTCACTTGTCATTCCTTCTTGCTATGTGCCAATCCCATGTTATCACTGTTGACTGATAATAAGCTGAATGGATCTAACTTCCCAAAATGGAAAGAGAACATTAACATTGCTCTCATAGGTGAAAGTGCCCTGTTTGTGTTAACTGAGCTGTCTCCTGAACAGCCGCGTGACAATGCAACTAAAGTTGTTAAAGAGAAGTACGAGCGTTGGCAGAATGCTAACAACAAAGCTCGATACTTCATGCTTTCCAGCATGGTTGACACCTTGAAAACACTGTCACGACTGCAGAAATCATGACGAAGTTAACTGAGCTATTCGGAATGGTATCAATTCAGTCTCGCTTTGATGCGACAAAGAAATTTATCAATGCACGGATGGAACCCCATCAGAATGTGCGTGATCACCTTCTCCAGATGGCAAGTTATTTTCAAGAAGCCCAGAATCATGGAGCTGAAATTGATTAGACAACTCAAATGAGTCTTATATTAAATAGTCTGACTCCAGCTTTTCTGCCCTATACATCAAATTATGTCATGAATAAGAAGGAACAAGACTTTCACACGTTAGTCAATGACCTTCAGACATATGAAAATTTGATTGGAGGCCCCAAGAAGAAAGGGAGTAAACCTCATAATTCTGGAAATGGTAATGGGACGATTAAAGCTGAGGCACACCTTGCCTCTACCTCCAGACCTAAGACAAAGAAGAAGTGGAAAAATAGCAAGAAGTCTGTTCAAGCTGTGAAAACAGTTAAAAAGAAAAAGGCTGCTAATCCTGGTGATACATTAAAAGGAAAGTGTTTCTATTGTAATGAAAAAGGACACTGGAAACCCCAATGTCCTAAACTTCTTACAAAGAAACAAGGTATTTCTTTTCCTATAAATTGATGAGTTTTAGTGAATTATTTTTCATTTGGATTATTAATTCTGGACCTACTTACCATGTTTATTTGTTTTTCTTCTTATTACAGCCCAAGCTGCTTGAACTCGGATGCTATCTTAGCGAGTTGAAACGGAAAGTTGGACAAGGGGTGGAGTTCGTCCAAGATCAAGATGAAGCTCATTTTTTTATTTATTTTTGAATTAATTGTTTCAGTTTCAGAACAGTTTGGATTTCAATTATTAGTTTGGGATTTTATTCCCTATTTTTTGTTGCAAACAATTCCTTTAATTTTGGAAGATTTTATAATAAAGTTTTCTATTTTGGAAATAAATTGTAATTTATGAATTGAGCTTCATTTACTTTATCTTGTGTAACCAATACCAATTATATTTATATGTTTTAACAATTGTATGTGTATGTGTTGTTATTATTGATACAAATTCTATAGTATCTTAAACTCTTCAAAGAGTTAATACTACATAAACACTTAGAATTACTTTTCTAGTTTTATGAATAATTGTTAACTCTTAAACAATTATTAAGAACTTGTTTAATAGAAAGATCTTTTGATCTATAGGGGTGGAGAAAAAGTTAAGAATAATATGGAGTTCAACGATCTTTTATATCTATTGAACTCTGGATTATATTCGAAACTCCACATGATCTCTATAACACTAAGAGAACCGTGATCTCTATATCCCTTAGGGGTGGATCATAATCTCTATATACTTAGGGGTGGACTGTATACCACAGTACTCTTTGTCACACATAATTTTAAACATGAGTGTAATATAATGAATTAGCAATTATCAGAATAAATTCTTGATCTTGATTATATGTTCCAGTTGATATTTACTGTTGTAATAGAAATTGATACCAATAAAGTTCTTTGACGATGTATCACACTACCTTAATTGAGTGGGAGAATTTTAAAATTCTTTATACATCTTCATTTGGTTGACACCTGTGATAGGAACTTAAGAACACTACTGAGAAAGTAAATCTAACCATTCGTGTGGATAGAAATAACTTATCAGAATTATGAGAATAAGATATAAGAATTCTTGCATAGTCTATTCAAATGACTTGAGAAAAGATTTCTAATCCTCATAAAATTTTATGGTATATCTATTTGATTGGTATGTTGATGACTTAATCTAGAAGTTTCAGACTAAGATAATATGTCACAACTAGGTATCCCTTAAAACAATAGTAAGAAGTTAAATGTATAATTTAACCAGACACCTACTGTTGAGTGGGAGCCATCTGAGATGTAATCAAATAAGGAACATTAGGGGACAACCAAGAAAGATTTATGAAAGTGACCTATATGTTAGATATTAAGGAACTTTATATTAGTGATCCTTGTATCTACACCAACTCATTAAGAATTCGAGATGGTGGTTACTCTGCGGGTGGAGGAGTTATTCTAGAAGAGTGTAAAAACTCATCTATAATAATTCAAGCTCCATCAGTGAAAAGATATAACTTTGTAAATTCGAAATTACCAGAAAGTTATTCAACTTAAGAAAATTCTACACTATATTATCTCAGTTTCAATCTTTAAAGAATGAGAGATATGTCTTCTGTTGATTCAGATGTACTTAATAAGCAGTAAGTATTTTCGTATCCCTTGATGAGTAAAGCATATAGTAAAGGATGTTGCATAATGTTTTATGAACTTGGTTCCAGAAATTTGGGTTGAGTCAAATATACTACACTTGATCTGAAGATCAAGACAGCAGATTGATTGGAATGCACAACTTGTTTTATGTTAGTGCAAGTGGGAGTTTGTTGAGATTTTATGCCCTAAATAAAACTCATTACAATATAATCCGATTTGTTATCAATAACAGAATTAGAAGTGATTTATGTTAACATGTAGTTTTCATGCTTATGGTTTAATATATGCACAAAATCTGTTAAGTCCAGAACATATTCATTCACAATTACAGTGATGTCAACACAGTGGAATGTGATTGTGATTATATGATTCAAAAGACTAAGTCCTTGTTTCATCATTGTTTTGGATTTACACTGATGTGATAATCAGCGATGAAGTATACTTACACTTTGCATAAGTGTTATGTTCTTTCCAGAACATTGGCAAAGTATACTAGTTTCGAATGTATGGAGTATACATTGGACTGGACCGATATTGATCTTTGTTAAGATATTATAATACTTACCATTGTATCTTTCCAAGTCAATATCACTAGTTGATCTTAGATCGAAAGATCTAAATCCTGATATGCTTAGGCTCAATCTCAGGAGTGCTATTCATGTTCTTTGATTTGTTAGTTAAGCCTACTTTTGGGTCAGGGTGATACGTACATTTTGGGAACATGATAGTATGATTGAGTGGGAGCGCTAAACATAAATATGGAATCTATAGCTTCTATAGGCGTTTAGAAGTCAAGTGATGATTTCCTTCGAGCTTAGTTAAATAGAAGTAAATGGTAGAGCTCTTGTTTCAGTGATTATATTTTAGTTCACTAAAACATCATTTACAGGTAGCTAAGTGTTTTAAGGAGCAAAATACATTGAGGGGTGAAACGGTAAATTTATCCCTACACGGTGTAACTCATCTATATAGAGGATCTTTGATCAAATTAAGATTATAACGATGGTTAAATGTGATAGCGTATCTATATGGTGGAACATATAGAGCGTTCTATATAACTGAGAGTGCAACTCCAAGTTCTAAAAGTGGATTCAACAAGGAATTAATAAGTTAGGGAATTTACTTGGTAAATTCGGTTCAGCTTATTGGAAGCTCAGTAATATAGGTTCATGGTCCCCATTCTAGTTGAGACCATACTGCTTGTAAGACTCAAATAATTGATTTTTGTTAATCAATTATAATTCTAGAATTAGACTATGTCTAGTTTATGAATTTTCACTAAGAAAGGGTAAAATTGTGAAGAAAAGAGATTCTAGGTTTTATTTATTAATTAAGAGACTCTATATGTCTAATTAATAATTATGTTAAATGACAGTATTATTTAATAATTTGTTTTAGTTATTAAATAATTAGTTTTGGCATTTAAATAGTTAGAATTGGAAAATTGGCGTTTTTGAAAAAAATAGAAATAAAAATTGTTAAAATTGCAAAATTCCAAGTGGGGCCCATTAACACCATGGCCGACCACTTGGAGAGGCTTTTTCCAATTAATATTTTCATTATTTTATTGCCAAATAATTACTAACCTAAGCCTAGTGGTTACCTATAAATAGATAGTGATTACTCACACCAAAATAAGAGTTTCAAGTGATTCAAGAGATTGCCTTCAAAAACTTAAGCCACTGACTATCCTTCTATAGCCGACCCCCTCTCTCTCTCTCTTTTCTTCTTCTAATTTTTGAATACCTTGAGTGATAGAGTAGTGCCCACACACATCAAGTGGTACCTCAATCATAGTCTGGAAGATCGTGAAGAATCCAAATTGAAGAGAAGGACATTCGGACTCAGATCTTGGTGATACTCTGCGACAAAAAGGATACAAGGGTTAGAGATTTGAGTGGAAGGAGACATATTATTCCGCTGCAACCAATGTAAGGTTCCCTAAATTTTATATGTGTTTATTATCATTTTAGAAGTTTGATTTTAAACTTTTATACAAAATACACAAAATACATAACCAGGTCGCACAGCGACTAGAAAATAATAACCCCAGATATCCCGAGACTAAAAACTCCCGGTCCCGCCGCCATGACATGTACAACCTCATCCCAGCTTAAACTCACTCTTGTTCAGCTTTCGCCTTTCCTTTACCTACACATGGAAGCAGAACTGTGTGTCGACAGACTCAGTAAGAAAAGCATATAACATATCATATAATATCGACTTGTATCTAGGTGCCCATACACCTATATTACAAGGCTTAACAGATGAGTAAGAATGTTCTAACTAGGATACGACCATGTACCATGTCCCACATGCACTCAGTATACCATCGTAATAGTGTAGGTAGGGTATGAACCGCACCTTGAGTACTGTTAAGTGTTGTACCACATACACCTTGTACCTTTCCGTACTAATGCTTGTAACACCGTGATGTACTCTTCAGACATCATACACTTTACCAATGAACTTTGTACTGCTACCGTACAAGTGTTGGTAATGTATGAATCACAACAAGCATTCATAACTCTTGAATAAAGACTTATTTGTCATAATTTTTTTAGCTTAATTTGTGTATGTATTTTACTTATATTTAGTTCTTTTCCTCCTCTTTTGTGAGAATATATGTTATTTTGTATTTTTATGTAATTTTGGGTAATTTAGAGTTGCTAGTGAGAATTATTAAGTTTTATTTGGGTTTTGGTAAAGAAAAGGGCTTAATAGAGAAAGTGCAATGTTTTGCTGAAGTTTTGTAGGAACTTTGCTGCAGCAAAAGTAGCAGAGCTGATTGTTAAAACTAATGTAGAAAAAGATGACGTGGCAATTCATTAATTGATGTGGCAAAAAATAGCTAAAGTGGTGTTCTAGGAGTGGTTGTTGGAGCAAATACTTGGAGATGCTAGATTTATGACATGTGTAGGGTTTATGTTGGGATAAGGATACAAAACCTAAGATTTTCTTTGGAAGAGGGCAGCCTCCATTATACCACAAAAAAAGGAACACATTTCTTGGTTGCCATTATTCAAAGAAACTCAAGAGGATGAAGAAGAAGAAAAGGAAGAAATAGAGGAGAAGTACAAGAAATGAAAGACATTGAGATTATGCTAATAGTTTGTTCTCTTTATCTTTTACTATTCTTGTATTTTATTTTGTATTTCTAAACTTTGTAATAGATGATAGAATTTTGAGTATTTTTGTGTTTTTGAGCATGAACTAATTTATTTTAGTTAGAACTTTTAATGAACCTTTGGATTGTGAATTTTGTTGATGTTTTATGAATGTTTTTGGTAAGAAAGTTTTGTTCATTCAAGGATGCCTAATGTTTGTCTACCTACTTTTGCTTGATCACCGATTGTAGGTTGTTAGCTAATCTTGATTTTGGAAAAAATAAGATTAGTGGAAATACTTGAATGATGTAAGATTATCACCTTGGGAAAGTGTGATTTGTAGATGGTATAAGAATATGCTATTTACCTTGTATGACCCATGGGAAATTGGTGCTTAATTTGTGCTCTCTAGGTCTAAATTTGCATAAAAATATGTTAATTTAATCTTGAGAGCCCATAACATATAGGTTTGGAAAAATCATATGTTCATTTATATTTCCGGTTGACAAAATTTTATTATTAATGCATTCCTCTATGACATTTACATTGAATTTGCATTCTAAGTGGATTGATTGTTCTAGCTCATCACTTTGCTCATTTTCCTTTCTCATTTTAGTTACTTTCTTGTTTAGTTTTTAGCTTAGTTTAAATTGTCACTTCTTGTTTGTTTTACCTAAATTGTTTAGTATTGATTTTTTCATAATTAATTTCTAATCAATTCTTGTGGAGACGATACTTTTTTACTTATCATTGTATTACTTGTTTATGACTACGTGCACTTGCGTATATCTAATTTTAGCACAACAAGTTTTTGGCGCTGTTGCCGGGGATTGATTTAGAGATTTTTTTTCAGGTTAAAATCAATTGGTTTTCAATTTGGTCTTTTACTTTTCTTGTTTTCTTTTACGTTTGCTTGTTTTGTTTGAGTTTTTCTTGCAAGGTACTTAAGATGTCTCATCAACAAGTACTTACTAATTTCATTCAACATGACTCGGAGCCTTTACATAGAGCATTGTGGAGATATAAGGATTTGTTAATGTGGTTTCTTAACCATTGTTTGTCTAGAGAGTGTGTACTTGAAGTCTTCCTAAATGGGTTGCATCCAAGCACAAGAGAATGGGTAGAAAGAGGAGATGGTACCACCAATTTCTACCCACTATCTATCGATGAAGCCTATTGGATGTTAGAGGACATTGTGGAGTATGATGAGTGTTGTTGGAATTCTTCATCAACCAACCAAGTTTGGGAGAACACCTCTAGCCATATGGAGCAAACTTTTGATAGTGACACTCAAGGACCATGGGAAGATGATTTATTAGAAGATGGAATATCAATGATGAGTGCATTCATGGAGAAGGTGAATGCATACATGGAGAAGGTGAATGAATATATGGCTAAAAATGATGACTTCATTTATAGCAATGCCACATCCTGAAAGAATCTAGAGAAGAAAGTTGAGGAGTTATCTTGGGAGTTGCATAATAATTCCCAAGGTGTATTTCCAAGTGATATGCAAAATGTGTGACTAGATGATGAAGAAATCACTTGGAAAAACAATGAAGATTTTGAGAAGTGTGAGGAAACCTTTGAGCATCAAATGGAGCCTACTTCAATCCAAAATGATGAAGAAAAGGGAGAGAAAATAATAAATTCAAATTTGTTGAATTCTATCTCTACCCAAGGTGTTGAGAAATTATTTGAGCAAAGCATTGAAAAACGCTAATTCAACCACCATCGCGCATACAATAAGTAATTGGGTAAATGGTCATGGATAAGTACACATATGAAGATCCATATTTGCCACCCAATCCACCTCCATTAGTGTCATTCCTCGGCTTTCATTATGCTGAATCATTTAAGAAGAGTCAAGTTGAACATTGGAGCTCGCAAATTTCACATCTCTCCAAGCTTGAGGGCGTCCAAAAGAAAGACCCATATGTGAGGGCATATGCCACTCTCTATGGGCGGAAGCCGCTCTTTGATGAGCACCTCTCCAAAAGTCAAGCTAGTGACTTTAAATCAAGCATTTTTTGGGAGGCAACCCAAGTTTCTCAACTTTGTTTTTACTCTTATAACTCTAGTTGTTTCCTTTGAAAAAAAAAAATAATTATGTTCAATTTCTGTTGTCAATTTCTAGTTTTTATTTTTATTTTTGTGTGGATTTTAGACTTAGTTTGGTGTTTCAGGTATTTTTGGAGCACAATTTGGAGTTTGGGATGTGATTAGGGGGTCTAAAGTTTTTGCTAAATTTTTGATTCAATTTTGCTGGAGCAAAAACTGGGTATGAAAAAAAGTTTTTGTCGTTGACTTTGTTTTATATTAGTGCAAGTGGGAGTTTGTTGGGTTTTATGCCCTAAATAAAACTCCATTTCAATGTAATCTATTTTATTCAACATCAATAAAGAAACAGAAGTATTTTTCATTCATTTGTGTATGTTTTGGTTCACTTTATCAATTGCTTGTCTATTTGATTTATAAATTCATCTTAAACCCTTTTCACATACTTGATCCTATTTATTGTGCTGTCATCACATTGGAAAATAAATATGACTATGTGAATAAAGTTTCCTAGATTTATCAGACACAGGGTTTTACTGGTATGATAATCTACAACAAGAGTTTACTTGCATTTGGAGAAATGCTATGTTCTTTCCAGAACATTAGTTAAAGTAAAGCTCAGGTTGGATGGATGGAGTATGCATCAGAAGGGACATATTGAACTTTGACTTAGATTTAATAAAACTTACCGTAAAATCAATTCAAGTCAATATCGCCAAGCTGATCCTAGATCAAATGTTCTTAATCCTGTTATGATTAGGCTCAATCTTGAAAGGCTATTCGTGTTCTTTGATTTGTTAGTTAAGCCTACTTTTAGGTTAGGGTGATACGTACATTTGGGAACACGGTAGTGCAATTGAGTGGGAGCGCTAACATAAACATGGAATTTATAGCTTCTATCTGGCGAATAGTAAGCAAAGGATGATCTCCTTCGAGCTTGACCAAACGAACATAAATGGTAGAGTACTCATTTCACATAAGCTGAAATATCATTTATACGGGGTCAAGTGTTTTAAGGATAAAAGACATAGTAGGGTGTTACGGTAATCTAATCCCTTTACAGTGTAGATCATTCATATAGAGGATCATTGATCAAATTAGGATTAAAACAATAGAAAACTAATGATGCGTCTATATGGTGGAGCATATAGAGCATTCTATATACTGAGAGTGCAATTCTAAGTTCTATGCGTGGATTCAACGAAGAATTAATAAGTTAGTGAATTTTAGAGCTAAATTCTTGATCTACTTATTAGAAGCTCGGTTATATAGACCCATGGTCCCCGCACTAGTTGAGATAATATTGTTTGTAAGACTCATGTAATTGGTTTTGATTAATCAATTATAATTCTCAAATTAGACTATGTCTATTTGTGAAATTTTCACTAAGTAAGGGCGAAATTGTAAAGAAAGAGTTGTTAGGGGCATATTTGTTAATTATGATACTTTGTATGGTTCAATTAATAAATATGATAAATAACAATATTATTTAATAATTATTTATAGTTATTAAATAGTTAGAATTGGCATTTAAATGGTTGAATTAGAAAATTGGCGTTTTTGAGAAAATCAGATACAAAAGTGATAAAACTGTAAAATTGCTAAAAGTGAGGCCCAAACCCAATAAGCCATGGCCGGCCAATTTTATAGGAGTTTTACCTCTAATATTTTCATTATTTTAATGCCAAATAATTCAAACCTAACCCTAGTGGAATGCTATAAATAGGTAGTGAAGGCTTCAGGAAAATTGCACTTTTCATTCAGAAAAACCTGAACCTCTCTCTCTACCTTGGCCGCCACCCTCTCTCTCTCTTCTTCCTTGATAATTTTGAAACCCCTTAGTGATTAGAGTAGTGCCCACACACAGCAAGCAATACCTCAATCATAGAAAGGAAGATCGTGAAAAAAGATCATCAGCAAAGGAGTTTCAGCATCAAAGATTCAGAGAAAGAGATCCAGGTTCAGAAAGGATACAAGGGTTAGAGATCTGAACAGAAGGAGTCATTTAATTCCGCTGCACCCAATGTAAGGTTTCCTAAACTTTATGTGTATTTATTTCATCGTTTTAGAAAGTTCATATTTAGGGTGTTAATCAACATACTTGTGAGTAGATCTAAGATCCTGGTAAAACGATTGTTTGATGTTTTGGATGGTATCATGTTGTATTGATTGTTATTTGATGATTGATTGATGTTTGTAAATTTTCGTGAAAAATAATTGAATATCTGTTTCTAGAATTATTTTTATTGGATAGTATGGTTTAAATTAAGCAAGTTACTTTTTTACAGAACTCAATTTTGATTTAATTTGAATTAGTTATGATTTTTTGAAGTTTCGAAAAAATCGAGGTTGAGCAGCACCCTCGTGCGCGCGCGGATTTCATGCAAATCCTGCATTCCGCCGAGGTTGCACGCCCATGACACCTCAGCACGCGCGCGGACGGGTATGCACGGCATCCCGTCCGTACAGCTTGCAATTTTTTCGTTTTTCTTCGTTTTTTCATGCTTTTTCATGGAATTAACTTCCGATTTTTTGTGTAGTTCTGTATTTATATATTTACTATTCCTAATTCAACTATAATTATCATAATTAATTAATTTAATATTTTTTAAATTTAATTCATGATATTAGTGTAATTTGAATTTGAAATAGTCAATATCTATCTTTTTTTTTTTTTTGCTTAATTATCTATCTTATTTTTAAATTTGATTATATCTTATCTTATTTTTAAATTTAAGGTGAGATTTTAAATTTTTTAAATTAATTTTTTTTTTAAATAATTTGATCTTATTTAAATTTAAAATAAGATAACTATAATCATGTAATTTTAAATAGATGTAAGATATTTTGCTAACTTTTAAATTTTGTTATTTTATTTATTTAAATTACATTTAAAAATCTGAAAAAGATATTCATTTTTTTTTAATTTTTTATTTAATTTTTATTTATAAAATAACATTTAATTTTTAAAAAGTAGTTAGCAAATTTTGAAATGATATTTAGGTTGGTTGAAACCTAATTTTTCAAAATTGTAGGTTTAATTTTAAATTTAAATTTTTTTTAATTTCGAAATTTTTAAAATTTTCGAAAATATTTTTTTTATTTAATTAATTATTTTTTTCGAAATTATTTAATTTAAAATTAAATAAATCCTACATCCAACTATCCAGCTAACCTTGTTGCAGGAGTATGTGTTTTAGCTTGTGTGTAAGTTTTTAAAACCTATTTTTGCTTGATTGCAAATAGCCATGGTTAACTTGTTGACAGATCCAATGATCTGATTTTAACTCATGGCTCCCTTGGTCAAGTAAATAATTCGTAACAGGTATATTTACAATCTTCTTTCATCTGTGTATCACCTAGCAACATGATAGGACCCATCCAAAGTGTGCCTGTGTGAGCCTATGTGTTTAATTTCATTATAGATGCATTTGTTGTTGCTAAATAAAATGTCATAGTTCTTGATAGATTTTATTTAGGCCCATTTAGTTTTTGGGTCTATTCAATTAATAACAGTTGTTCATTTTAAGGTTAAATTCCTCTCTTTTGGGCCTTGTGTGAGAGTTGGGAGCCATAGTAGTGGGTACGACATACTGAACCCAGCACCCCCTCACATGAACCACCCCAATTGTGAAGGCCCATTTGCCTGATTTGAATAACTCCACTAGTTTAATTAAATTAGTTTAACCTAATAAAATTGATTAGCAACATAATTAATTTCATTTATTTTGAAATTAATTTAAGAATACCATAGTTTAAAGAATTTTATATTCTAAGCTAAACTATATGTATTTTCTTGTATTTAATTAAATATAGAATTATAACCATCTAGATTCTTTCTGAAGCTTAATTTAAATTTTCCATTAAATATTCCTATTTAAGTTGATATTTAGTTATCTATAACTATCCAACTTAAATCTGAATATCTTTTGAATTTTAGGCATTGGTTATTAAGATTCTTTAGATATTTTTTAAGTTAATATCTTTTCGAATATTAACTTAAAATGGAATATTTTAGATATTTTTTTTAAGTTAATATCTTTTCGAATATTATTTTAAAATGGAATATTTTTAAATTAAGTGGTTACAACTTAATTTTAATTTAATTAAATCTTATTTGAAAGATATTTAAGTTGATTTTTTAGATTCTTCTAAAACAACTTAAACAAGATATTTTCAAATTTGTTCCATTTATCATTCGAATTTATTTTTGAAATTTAATTAAATTTGATTTTTTATTTAAACCAACTTTGATTTGTAATTTTTCATTATTATAATATGGAACTTGTTCGATATTTATTCGAATTTATTTTTCGAATTAAATAATAATTGAAAATTAATTAAAGTTAATTTTTTTTATTTAAACCAACTTTAATTTGTAATTTTTCATTATTATAATATCGAATAAAATGATTATACAAAATACATATTTTTTTAAAATAATGAGCTTTAATCAAAAGATATTCGATCTCCATTGTTGGTCTTACAATAGCTAAACTATTTCAATATAACCTCGAGACGCTAGACTTCATCCCCCTATGGATGGTTATTCGTTGAACACTTTTAACACCGTAAGATTTCATTTGATAAGTGTTTTGTGAGTTTTCGTCTCTATTAGACTCTCCCCTACGGTGACTACTTAGAGATAAACTCATAAAACATGAAACAATGGTGGAAGCTCACAAAATGAGAATAACCTTGACTCTCGCCTACCGGGACAACGTTGGATTCTCATTTTGATCGAATAAAAGGTTGCAAAAATGGTTTTATTTTAGATGAACTGAATACTCTATTCAACTAATGTTATCTTTGACTCTCGCCTACCGGGACACTGTATTTCATTATGTTGGAAACCTTGGAAAATAAACTATGTTAGATTTAGTATTTTTATAACATATGTGATTATTTGTTATTTTCTGAACTTGTGTATGAATTTTGAACCAAAACCTTACTTCTGTTTTATTGATGTGTTGTAGTGTCTATAACCCTCTTCCCATTCCACTCCTAGTTAATATCTTTGCAATTGAACTTGAAGTCATAAACTCCTTGTCAGAGTAATACTTCACATATGCTCGTGATGGACTTTAAATTCCAGAAAGTAGGAAAGCTGGGAATCGTTCACTCTGAAGAGCAAATAGTTCATAACTCCATAAATCCTACTACTTCAAGCTTAGTTGAGAAGATAAGAGAAAGTGATTCCACTTCCTCAAGTTATACTTCACAACAAAATGAACCAGCAAGAACAACAATTAACAAACGAATAAGCAGTAATGCTTTAGTCTTCGAATCATGTGTGTTAGAGAATGATAAATCCATTTGGATTCTTGATTCTGGGTCTACAAACCATGTAAGTTGTTCATTGCAATTGCTTGAGAATTGGAATTATTTGAAATCCGGAGAGTTGAAACTTAAAGTTGGTAATGGCGAAATGGTTTCGGTTAGAGCTAGAGGAAAAGCCAAACTCAAGTTTCAAAACAGAATTTTGGAATTAGACAATGTCTTATACATTCCAAATTTCAGTAGAAACTTGGTTTTTGTTTCATGCTTACAATTGCAACAATACAAATCAGATTTTTCAAGTTCTGGTTCTACCTTTTCTCGAAATGACATTCAGATTTGTGTTGCATCCATGGAACAGGGGCTTTATGTTCTTAGACCAAAAACACCATTTGCCCTACATAACGAACTTTTTAAGGTAGCTAAACCTAGAAACCATAAAAAGCAAAAGATTGTTGATCATAATGAAACATATCTATGGCATTTACGTTTAGGTCATATAGGCTTTGATAGACTCAATAGGCTAACCAAAGACGGTCCATTGAAAAATGTCGTCCTAGGTGAACTGCCAGTATGCGAGTCCTGCCTAGAAGGAAAAATGACTAAACGTTCTTTCTCTGCAAAGGGAGAGTGTGCCAAACAACCCCTAGGGTTAGTGAATTCTGATGTCTGCGGACCTTTGAATGTCAAAGCCCGAGGTGGTTATGAGTATTTTGTCACTTTCATTGACGATTACTCTAGATATGGACATATTTACCTTATGCATAAGAAATCTGAAACATTTGCAAAGTTTCAGGAATTTCACGCATTGGCTCAAAACCAATTAGGTAAAACATTAAAGATCTTGCGAACTGATAGGGGTGGAGAATATATGGATATGCAGTTCAAAAATCATTTAATTGAACTTGGATTGAATCCCAATTAACCGCCCCTAGCACTCCACAGCAAAATGGAGTTGCAGAATGACGGAATCGCACGCTTTTGGAAATGGTTAGGTCCATGCTTAGTTTCTCAACTCTACCTACGTCCTTCTGGGGATATGCAATTCAGATGGCAACCGACATTTTAAATGTTGTTCCATCTAAATCAATCCCTAAGACACCTTTAGAACTATGGATTGGTCGTACACCTAGTTTACGCCATTACAGAATCTGGGAGTGCCCTGCTCATGTCTTAAGAAAGAAAGACGGCAAACTTGAGTGACGAACTGAAGTTTGCATGTTTGTCGGTAATTCTAAAGAGACTAGGGGTGAACTATTTTATAGTTGCAAGGATGATAAAGTGTTTGTTTCTACAAACGCAACTTTCCTTGAAGATGACTATATTAAGAATTTCAATTCACAAAGTAAAGTAGTGTTGGAGGAAATGCTTTCAGATATAAGTCCTTCCAATGTTCCGTTCTCTTCCACACGTGAAGAGGACAATCCCACTCCCTCAGTTGAACCAAGTGAGAAATCTACTACTGAAGTTTCTGTTCAAAAGATCACCGCACCTCGTCGTAGTGGGAGGGTTTCAACGAAACCAGCTCGTTATGGCTTGGATGGTGAAATCAATATGGTCGTAGGTGACGGTATTGATGACGATCCATTAACCTATAAACAGGCAATGACTAGTCCGCAATGGAAACGATGGTCGGCCGACATGGATTCAGAAATGGATTCCATGAAAAAGAACAAAGTCTGGGAATATGTAGACGCACCTAATGACTATCATCCGATAGGATGCAAGTGGGTTTACAAGAAGAAAAGAGGAGCTGGAGGCGAAGTCGAAACTTTTAAAGCTAGACTTGTAGCCAAGGGTTATACCCAAAGAGAAGGCGTGGACTATGAGGAAACTTTTAGTCCTGTTGCCATGCTCAAATCCATCCGAATTCTTCTCTCCATAGCTCCTGCTTTCGATTATGAAATCTGGCAAATGGATGTCAAGACTGCCTTCCTTAATGGGGTACTTGAAGAAACCATCTATATGGAGCAACCAGAAGGTTATGTTCTTCCTGGGCAGCAAAAGAAAGTTTGCAAATTAAACAGGTCTATCTATGGACTTAAGCAAGCTTCTCGCTCATGGAACAAAAGGTTTGATGAAATCATCAAGACCTACGGCTTTCTTCAGAATGAAGATGAACCTTGTGTTTACCAACTCAAGGAAGACCAAGTAGTAGTATTCCTGGTCCTTTATGTTGATGACATTTTGATTATTGGAAACAATGTCAAGAAAATGACTCACATCAAGGAATGGCTCAACACTCAATTCGATATGAAAGATTTGGGTGAAGCAGCCTATGTTCTTGGTATTCAGATTATTACAAACTGGAAGAACAGATCTCTTGCTCTCTCTCAAACAACCTACATAGACAAAATCTTAGAGAGATTCTCCATGAACAACACCAATGGGGCAAACATGCCTTCTAGATATGGTATTCGTCTATCTAAGGAACAATCTCTGACTGATCCTCAAGAGATAGAGAACATGGCAAAAATTCCCTACGCCTCTGCAGTTGGAAGTCTAATGTATGCAATGTTATGCACTAGACCTGACATCTGCTATGCAGTTGGAATTGTGAGCAGGTATCAGTCTAATCCAGGACATGAACATTGGAATGCAGTTAAGTATATTCTGAAATACTTGAAGAGTACAAGGAATCTTGTGTTAGTCTACAAGGGTGGTGCTTTAAATCCCATAGGCTACACTGACTCAGATTTCCAGGCAAGTCTTGAAGACAGGTTATCTACATCTGGGATGGTGTTTACTCTTCCGGGTGGAGCAGTGGTTTGGAGAAGTGCAAAACAAACCGCGATATCGGACTCGATTATGGAAGCTTAATACATAGCTGCAGCCGAAGCTGCTAAAGAACTTGTCTGGCTAAGAAAGTTCTTCACCAGTATAGGTGTCGTTCCTGGAATGGAAAAGCCTCTGGTCCTACTTTGTGATAACAATGGAGCAATAGCAAACAGTGGAGAACCTTGAAGCCACAAGAGAAGCAAACACATTGAAAGGAAGTATCACATTATCAGAGAATACGTGGCAAGAGGGGATGTACTAGTTGAGAAAGTTGACACAGAGGAGAACCTAGCTGATCCATTTACTAAAGTCTTGGCCATGACAGCCTTTGAAAAGCACCGTCAGAATTTAGGATTAATTGATATGTACTAAATAGTTTTATATTAGTGCAAGTGGGAGTTTATTGGGTTTTATGCCCTAAATAAAACTCCATTTCAATGTAATCTATTTTATTCAACATCAATAAAGAAACAAAAGTTTTTTTCATTCATTTGTGTATGTTTTGGTTCACTTTATCAATTGCTTGTCTATTTGATTTATAAATTCATCTTAAACCCTTTTCACATACTTGATCCTATTTATTGTGCTGTCATCACATTGGAAAGTAAATATGACTATGTGAATAAAGTTTCCAAGATTTATCAGACACAGGGTTTTACTGGTATAATAATCTACAACAAGAGTTTACTTGCATTTGGAGAAATGCTATGTTCTTTCCAGAACATTGGTTAAAGTAAAGCACAGGTTGGATGGATGGAGTATGCATTGGAAGGGACCGATATTGAACTTTGACTTAGATTTAATAAAACTTACCGTAAAATCTATTCAAGTCAATATCGCCAAGTTGATCCTAGATCAAATTTTCTTAATCCTGTTAGGATTAGGCTCAATCTTGAAAGGCTATTTGTGTTCTTTGATTTGTTAGTTAAGCCTACTTTTAGGTCAGGGTGATACGTACATTTTGGGAACACGGTAGTGCAATTGAGTGGAAGCGCTAACATAAACATGGAATCTATAGCTTCTATCTGGAAAATAGTAAGCAAAGGATGATCTCCTTCGAGCTTGACCAAACGAACATAAATGGTGGAGTACTCATTTCACATAAGCTGAAATATCATTTATACGGGGTCAAGTGTTTTAAGGATAAAATACATAGTAGGGTGTTACGGCAATTTAATCCCTTTACAGTGTAGATCATTCATATAGAGGATCATTGATCAAATTAGGATTATAACAATGGATAACTAATGATGCGTCTATATGGTGGAACATATAGAGCATTCTATATACTGAGAGTGCAATTCTAAGTTCTATGTGTTGATTCAACGAAGAATTAATAAGTTAGTGAATTTTAGTGCTAAATTCTTGATCTACTTATTGGAAGCTCGGTTATATAGACCCATTCTCCCCGCACTAGTTGAGATAATATTGTTTGTAAGACTCATGTAATTGGTTTTGATTAATCAATTATAATTCTCAAATTAGACTATGTCTATTTGTGAAATTTTCACTAAGTAAGGGCGAAATTTTAAAGAAAGAGTTGTTAGGGGCATATTTGTTAATTATGATACTTTGTATGGTTCAATTAATAAATATGATAAATGACAATATTATTTAATAATTATTTATAGTTATTAAATAGTTAGAATTGGCATTTAAATGGTTGAATTAGATTATTGGCATTTTTGAGAAAATCAGATACAAAAGTGATAAAACTGCAAAATTGCAAAAAGTGAGGCCCAAACCCAATAAGCCATGGCTGGCCACTTTTATAGGAGTTTTACCTCTAATATTTTCATTATTTTAATGCCAAATAATTCAAACCTAACCCTAGTGGAATGCTATAAATAGGTAGTGACGGCTTCAGGAAAATTGCACTTTTCATTCAGAAAAACCTGAACCTCTCTGTCTACCTTGGCCGCCACCCTCTCTCACTCTTCTTCCTTGATAATTTCGAAACCCCTTAGTGATTAGAGTAGTGCTGACACACAGCAAGCAATACCTCAATCATAGTGAGGAAGATCGTGAAGAAAGATCATCAGCAAAGGAGTTTCAGCATCAAAGATTCAGAGAAAGAGATCCAGGTTCAGATAATTATAATACTCTGCGACAGAAAGGATAAAAGGGTTAGAGATCTGAACGGAAGGAGTCATTTAATTCCGCTGCACCCAATGTAAGGTTTCCTAAACTTTATATGTGTTTATTTCATCGTTTTAGAAAGTTCATATTTAGGGTGTTAATCAAAATACTTGTGAGTAGATCTAAGATCCTGGTAAAATAATTTTCAACAGTAATTACTCTTTGTTTTTTTTTTTTTTTTGTGTTGAGTAGGTACTGCACCTCTCCAAGTGTGGGGTGTTGATTTCTTAGTTATGATATTAATTGAGTCACCTATCTCAGTTTTTTTTTTTTTTTTTTTTGAGTCATTTTGTTGATTTTGTTATATTTTTGTAGGAGTGAGGAAATTTCATTTGCTTAGTGTGCTCTTAACATTGTGCTCAATGATTAACCACATTTTTTAAAAAAAAAAAAAATGCATCCATTCATTTCTTTATTGTCTTTTGTTGTGTAATTGACTAATTGTATTCATGATTGTTCTTGGAGTGAAAAAAAAAATTGTGATCTAAGTGTTTCTCCCAATCTCATGTGCATAGCTTGACTAAATCTATCTTGAATTCTTAGAACGAGTTAGATTCTTAGGAGAGCTTAAGTCTCTAGAATTGTTTAATGTTTCCTTTGAGGAGAAATCCTAGACAACACTTAATTAAGGATATGATTTAGGCCATCTTTGGATCGTTTGAGCTTTTCGAGCTTACCGATATATTTCTATCCCTAGTCACCCCATTGAGCTTAATTGCCTTCTTCTTTCTTTAACCCATGCTAAGCCTCCCTACACACATTATTTTTTCTATACCTACTTAAACACCTTGATCTATCTAGGATATGCATTAATTTGAGAGAAAGTGAGAGGAGTGTGAAGATTTGTGGAGTCTTTGGTGCCACCATATCATATATTCATATTCTTAGTGGTAACAATGGGGACAATATTGGGTTTAAGTTTGGGGGAGAGTGTATGTTGTGTTTCTTGCCACTTTTATATATGTATTGATTCATTATTAAAGAGAGAGAGAGAGAGAGAGAGAGAGAGAGAGAGAGAGAGAGAGAGAGAGAGAGAGAGAGAGAGAGAGAGAGAGAGAGAGAGAGAGAGAGATAAATGAAAAAAAATCTTTAAAAAAAAATGAGTGCGCCCCTTTTGAGAAAATAAGAAAAAAAATGTAGCCAAACTGTATAAATATTATTTGAAATTAAGTTTTGGGGTGTAGTAGAAAAAAAGAAGTTTCTCTTTCTCTTTCTTGTTTTGAAAGTGGCAAGCGTGGTATTCAATGTTTGTGGGGATATTATTTTGGAAAGTGATTATATGCTCTTATTACTTGGGTCCTAGAAAGATTAAGGTGTTTAAGGTATTTTGAGCCAAAAATAATATCTTTTATCCTACCTTCACCTTAGCCTAACAATACAAGCTTGATAAAATCCTATTGATCCTTGGTTGAGTCTTTGTCTACATTAGTGGAGAGGGAAGCATTGAGTCAACTTATGGAGACAAAATGTTAGGCTTTAGGATTAAGGTCGAGCTTGTTCTAGGAAAAATTGAGTTTGTTTTGGGAAAAGCTATGCATTAGCTATTGGGAAGAAACACTTGCATTATAACTTTATCATTTTATTAACAATTTATTAAATTAGTCAAAGGCATTGGCAACAGGCATAATCATCATCATCTTTCATCCTCATTTTAATAAAGTTTTGAGAGCATTTATCATTGTTAAGTTGCATGGTAAGTGAAGATCTCCTCTCCTTGTCTCGAATCTTGTGTGTCATTTATTTTATTTTGTGTGAGTTGTAGTTTGAGTCAATTTTCTTTGTCGTATGTCTTTTATTCATCTTTAAGTCATCACTCGAGGACGAGTAATCTTTTAAGTTTGGGGGTGTGATAACTCTTGAATAAAGAGTTATTTGTCATATTTTTTTAGCTTAATTTGTGTATGTATTTTACTTATATTTAGTTCTTTTCCTCCTCTTTTGTGAGAATATATGTTATTTTGTATTTTTATGTTCTTTTGGGTAATTTGGAGTTGTTAGTGGGAATTATTATGTTTTATTTGGGTTTTGGTAAAGAAAAGGGCTTAATAGAGAAAGTGCAATGTTTTGCTGAAGTTTTGCTGGAACTTTGCTACAGCAAAAGTAGTAGAGCTGATTGTTAAAACTAATATAGAAAAAGATGACGTGACAATTGATTAATTGATGTGGCGAAAAATAGCTGAAGTGGCATTCTAGGAGTGGCTGCTGGAGCAAATACTTGGAGATGCTAGATTTATGACATGTGTAGGGTTTATGTTGGGAAAAGGATACAAAACCTAAGATTTTTTTTTGAAGAGGGCAGCCTCCATTGTACCACAAAAAAAGGAACACATTTCTTGGCAGCCATTATTCAAAGAAACTCAAGAGGATGAAGAAGAAGAAAAGGAAGAAACAGAGGAGAAGTACAAGAAATGAAAGACATTGAGATTATGCTAATAGTTTGTTCTCTTTATCTTTTACTATTCTTGTATTTTATTTTGTATTTCTAAACTTTGTAATAGATGATAGAATTTTGGGTATTTTTGTGTTTTTGAGCATGAACTAATTTATTTTAGTTAGAACTTTTAATGAACCTTGGATTGTGAATTTTGTTGATGTTTTATGAATGTTTTTGGTAAGAAAGTTTTGTTCATTCAAGGATGCCTAATGTTTGTCTACCTACTTTTGCTTGATCACCAATTGTAGGTTGTTAGCTAATCTTGATTTTAGAAAAAATAAGATTAGTGGAAATACTTGAATGATGTAAGATTTTCACCTTGGAAAAGTATGATTTGTAGATGGTATAGGAATATGCTATTTACCTTGTATGACCCATGGGAAATTGGTGCTTAATTTGTGTTCTCTGGGTCTAAATTTACATAGGAATATGTTAGTTTAATCTTGAGAGCCCATAACATATAGGTTTAGAAAAATCATATGTTCATTTATATTTTCGGTTGACAAAATTTTATTATTAATGCATTCCTCTATGACATTTACATTGAATTTGCATTCTAAGTGGATTGATTGTTCTAGCTCATCACTTTGCTCATTTTCCTTTCTCATTTTACTTACTTTCTTGTTTAGTTTTTAGCCTAGTTTAAATTATCACTTCTTGTTTGTTTTACCCAAATTGTTTAGTATTGATTTTTGCATAATTAATTTCTAATCAATCCCTGTGGAGACGATACTCTTTTACTTATCACTGTATTACTTATTTATGACTACGTGCACTTGCGTATATCTAATTTTAGCACAACAAGTTTTTGATTCCCACTAACAACTCCAAATTACCCAAAAGAACATAAAAATACAAAATAACATATATTCTCACAAAAGAGGAGAAAAAAAACTAAATATAAGTAAAATACATACATAAATTAACACTTTACCAATGCACTTTGTACTGCTGCCGTACAAGTGTTGGTAGTGTATGAATCACAACAAGCATGCACATATATTAACAAATACATACATTCGCATATTCATATCACACATTATATACAATTCTTACCTCCTTTTCAGATTCAAATGAGTTGGCCAACCTCAATGGAAAGTCTTGTGCTAGATGGATGCCCTAATCACATATTAAAAACCGGGTAAATCACATGTCTGAAACCCTAATCCGGGAAACCTGAGTCTACAACTCAAGGCTTAGTTATACTCTCTAAGGATTACATTAACCTAGGAAACATGGAAACACCCAACTAATGCACTGAAATGGACGAGAATTGAGAAAACCCAGTTTCTCGGGGACCCTGCCAAAACCAGTTAATCGATTTTACAGATACTGGTAAACCGGTTAACCGGTTTCTACCAGTCCTCCCCAAAAAACCTCCAATTTGCTCAAAACTTTTCCCATTGCCTCCAAACTTTCTAGAGTACCTAAATAATGTATACACAACATATTCCAACTAGAAAATCCCAAAAAAAGTCATTGAATCAAATTATGCCATTAAAGATCAAAGCTTAGGTTTCAAAGCACAAACTTGTGAAATCATAACACCAAGCAATAAAACCAGCTACCAGAACCCTCAATCAACTTAAATTGAACATAAAAACCAAACCCTAAAAATTTCTAACCCTAACAGCCATCAACACTTAAAATCACAACATGAAACCAAATTCAAAGCTTAAAAACACAAAGAACATGGAACTAGGGATTACCTCAACCTCAAGAACACTTGATACTCAGCTTGATTCTAGAAAATATGAGGATTTTTAATGGTTTTCCCCTGGTTTTGTGGCTGGTTCGAAGAGAGAGAAGGGAAAGAGAGGGTTTTCCTTCACTTGACTTATCTTTCTAATTTCTTTTATTTTTCCTTAAGTGATAAAAGATTAAATGATTTAATCTTGCTGAGATGATATTTACTAGGTGTCATGAACCTAGGCAGCCACCTATCTCTTCTTTTGGCAAAAGACTAAAATGATGTTAATGCTTAATTTTTAGCCTATTCAAACCTAGGGGTAAAATGGTCAAAAACCATAACCCTGCACAACCTCGGTATTTTATTTTCTCTAATATATATCTCACTAAGAAATAAGGTTCTAAACTTACCCATGTGATCAAACTAGCCATCCATCTCAGCCGAGCAAAAAATATAAAAATTGCATAATTCACATATACGTCAAATAATACCCCTAGAGTTTAATAAAATCTCCAGAATTGAGAAATTATAACTCTAATGCCCATTTCTAGCAATGGGGCTCACAATTAATTAAATTCATAAATAATCATAAAAAAAATAGAAATTAGTGCTAATTGTCTTCTCTAATCCAAATTACTAATGCGGTCATTACAGAGTCAGAGAAAAGCACACTAGAAACACTAGATTGGTCTGTGGGGGCCAATCGTCAGTCTAGGAAGCAGCTAGAGTGATGCACTTGTGTATAAGAGTCATCATTCCATAGGAATAAGGACTCAATGGAGGCTTGAAGTGGGGACGTTACTAGGGCAACGTATAAAAGAACGTCAGGAAGAGTAGTGGTATCACTAAGGTAAAGAAGATTACCTAAATTACTTCAAGTGATACAGTAATGATGGAAAGTACTTCATAATTGACTGGATAGTCAATATGGTATATAAGGAGACCATTAAAATTTTGGGAAAAGATTACTTTATTAAGCAATCATAGAAAGGCATACTTACCCAGAATGGGGAAAAGCTTATAAATTGAGATGCAATTTAATGGAAATGTATATGAGTGATTGGTGAATGTTAGATCACAAAGTAGGTTGTTTATTAAACAGCGAGCTATTTAATTGAGTGTAAAATAAGTTTTAAAGCAGTTAACCAAGTATAAAGATAGTGATGATTGGAAGAGGTTAATGAAGGGAGTGATGGAAATTGAATTTTATTAACGAAAGAATGAAAGCAAGAAATACTATTAGGAATGACAAAGAAGCATCTACTTTCTGATAACCCACCCTGAGCTTACTTCATCTCAGAAAGCGTATGAGTGAGGACAAAGTACGCTAGAAAGATTTATATTAGAATGCAAAATCGGTAGTTGTTCTAGAGATTTCCAAAAGGAAAGAATGTGTTGATAAATAAAGATTTATAAGGTATCAAGATGAGTTCATATTAGTGGGTGGAAATAAGAAATGTTCTAATTGAATATCTATCATAAACAAATACTTAACTTGTTACTGAGTTAAGTCAGTAAATCAGCTTAGAAGATCTCATAGAAGGAATAGAAAGACATAATTACGAATTATGTACTATGGGATCTTATGATTTTGACTGAGTAGTAATGGTTGGACATACCAAGTTAATATGTTGTCTATTAGTGTAGACAATTTATACAATAAATGAGGATACAGAATTCATACGAAGGAATAGTCTAATCTTGTGAAATTGCAAGGTTGGTATCTTTGGCTATGATGTTAAGAATTAAAAAAAGTTATTGAGAACCATGGAGGTTAAAGCGAAAATAGTATGATGTTTGATTCTTGAAAGATGGGTAACTTGAGAAAATCAATGGAATATTAGAAACATGTTGTGAGCATATTTGATAAAGATTAGATTATCTTAGAATAATCTCTTTCCCTGACAAAGTGTTTGTCTAAAAGTGATAATTAAATGTACCACTAGTTAGTACCTTAATAAGTGTGGTACGAGAAAAATTAAATATCTGTTCACTAGAGTAAGTAGGCCAGGTAGCCTATTAGCTAGCCTTAACTCCTGCGTTGTTCGGAGTATATAATGTGTCCCATGTCTCCATGCTGAGAAAATATGTATCAGACTCGACCCATATTCTAAGTTGTGACGATATTAAAGTTTATACAAATTTATTATATGGAAAAAAAAAAACATCTTGTCCAGGTTTTGGACTAGAAAAATAAAATACTATGAAATGAGACAATTCTACTAGTTACAAAAGTGCTGTAGAAAAATAGCAAGATAGAAACAGCAATTTAAGAATTAGAATCATAAATATGGGGGTAATATCCTGAATAGTTTAAATAAACTTCGAGGATGAAATTTTTATAAGGAGGGGATGATTGTAATATCCCGATAAGTCTACTGGTAAATAATTAGGGTTTATATTTATATTATGTGTTAATAAGGTAATAAGTGAGATTATGATCTTACTAACCTATTTCAGTATAAAATTCAAATTTTGCTATAAGTAAGTAAATAAGCGTAATTTATAAATTACGGAGATTTATATAGCATGTGTAAATGTAATATGAGCTATATGTGGAATAAAAATATTTTCAGGTCCGGCGACCCTGAAGATATGATAAGTGGATAAATAAGAGTATTTTTTTAATTACGGAGATTTATTTAAAATACGTGGATATAATATGAGTTATTTGTGAAATAAAAATATTTTCAGGTTCGGCGATCCTAGAGACCCGATTGGAGGCTAAAAATGTCACAACGGTTTTAGTTAAAAATATTGATTGAATTATTAAGATAAGTTAATTTTAGAAATACCGAAGTATTTTAGGGTACTCGAAATTGGCTAAATACTCTAAAATAGAAGTTTTTTAGTGGCTAAAAAATAATAAGATAACTATTAATAATAAAGTTTTTATTAATATTATTATTAATATATTATTACTTTTAAAAAAAAAAAAAAAACTTATACGATAAGTTTATATAAATAAATATATATTATAAGTTATATTAGCAAACAGCTTAACGAAAGAACGAATAAAACTCTCTTTCTCCTCTTTTGATAAAATTTTCTCTTTTTCTATCCATTTTCTTTTATTTTCAACCTGAAACTTAGCGATTTATGTTCTGGTAGTAGCAGGATAGCAAATCCTTAAAGAAGGAAAGCTTAAGGTATGGTTTAGTTACGTTTTAAGCTAAAAACGATTGATTTTATATAGGAGTTTCATGAATTAGAATAGTTATGGAGATTCTGACTTCGTAGAATTGTTCTTTGGTACCTATGGGACAAGTATCGATGTTTACTTGTTGAAATTGAGGTGATTTTGAGTTCGAAATCGAGTTTTGAACTTTTTAAAGCTTAGTCCGAACGTTAATGGTGTTTTTTATTTAAGGGCTCAATTTTACTTTCTGTTATGCAAGAATGGTAATATTTATAGTATATATACGCCCTGTGAAGTGATTTGGATAAGTTTTGGTAGTGTTTTGGTGAGTGCAAAAATTGGGATTTTTGAGTTTCATAGTTTTTAGAAATTCTTAGGAGATCAGAAATAGTATTTTTGTCATAACTTTTGACTCGGGTGTCCGTTTTGGACGTTCTATATACCATTTCGAAGCTTGTAACGAGATTTACAATATGTTGTATATTTTAGAGCCAAAATATAAGTTTTATTTTAGTGTATTTGTATCGCATGGTTTGGTAGAAAATTATAGATTGTCTTATGTGAATATTAAGTAGTGTTTTGGGATAAACACTGTGGTTTATCGTTGTTGTGCATAGGTCCGAGATCATCGAGGATAGTTCTCCACTTGGGTTGGCCGAAATGTATGAACTTGGATTAAAGGTAAGAAAAGTATATTGTACTGCATAGTACGTTGTATGTAATACAATTAGTATTGCAATGAATTGATTAATATTGAGATATAATTAATATTGTTATATAATGAAAAGATTAATTAATTGAGTATCGATAATGTGATGTTATTATGCATGTGATATATGGGCTCACCTGATTAGGTGATGCAATTATCTTGGCGACGTACTGGGCGTAAGTACGGGAGTCAGTGATATATGATGAGTACCGAGCGTAGGTACGGGCTCACCTGATTAGGTGATGAAATTTTCCTGGCGACGTATTAGGCGTAAGTATGGGCATCAGTGATATATGATGAGTACCGAGCGTAGGTACGGGCTCACCTGATTAGGTGATGAAATTTTCCTGGCGACGTATTAGGCGTAAGTATGGGCATCAGTGATATATGATGAGTACTGAGCGTAGGTATGGGCTCACCTAATTAAGTGATGCGATTACTCCTGGCGACATGTAGATACGGCGTCAGTGATATGAAAATTGTCGGGTTATGGCATAGAATGAAACCGTTGTAGGGTTTCCTCCTGGCGACGTGTAGATACGGGCGTCAGTGACATATG